>NW_027481279.1:567117-748886 GCF_051309035.1 Mrakia frigida
TACCTACCCCCATCCAGCGGCCTCTCTACCCATCCCTCTCCCCTTCTCTAGCATGGCCCTTTTTTTTTTAACGCGCCCTTTGACTGTACTTGTTTCGATGGATTTGCTCATACACACGATGTTCTTCTCGAGCGAGCCTGAAAGAACACGGACGCGTCGACTGTTTCTGTTTTCCCTTGAGCTTCGAACAATCGGACTTCCTCCTCTTTCCATCTCGAGCGCAAGATTTTTCCTACACGTCGTTGAGAGGGATTAGGAATTAGATGGATCTTCCGAAGCTACAGTAGGCGAAGAAAGGAAACGAGATACAACAGCAAGAAAGATGAACGACGCCGCGAGCCGAGAGAGAGAGAGAGAAAAGGCAGCAAAGCAAGCGAGATCAAGAGGAGGGGAGATTAAAATAGAGTATGACGGGTTAGTTACATGAGTGGGAGAGAGAAGAGAGAGAGAGAAAGAAAGGGTAGAGCAAAACGAAGGGGAGAGAGAACGGAGAGGAAACGAAGCGAACACGACCCCACGAAATCAACGAGCAGTCCCTGAGAAACGAAGAGGTAGCGTCCAGGTCAGATCGAGCCCAATGGGCTATGAGATAGAAGAAGTCGAACTCACGACGCCCCACCAACCACGACCACTCCCCGTCTAGAACGTCCCAGCCTCCTTCGCAATGCTCTCGAGAACCTCGATGACGACCCTCGTACTCGAGAGGAGGTTGTGACCCTCGCCTTTCATGATCCGAAGAGTGCAATCTGGCATCGCTCGTTCCATCCATCGAACGCCTTTGAGAAGGAACGAAGGAACGAACGAGAGACTGGTCAGGCTCGAGTCGGAACGAAAGGAAGAAGAAGGACGCGACGAGACGTTGAACTCACTCTTCTCACTGATCTTGTCGTCCTTATCTCCGTACCAGATCTTCACCGGCGACTTCACATCCGTGTACGAGAATCCCCACTCCCCAGTCTTCTCCATGATAGCAAGAAGATCCGCCGTTCCTCTTTGGTTCTCGGCGTGAGAGGCTCGAAGGAGGGCTGTTCCGAGATCGATCCTTCCCGCTGCGTTGGGATTGGGAGAGACTGGACGATGGGTAGGTGAGCCCAAACTGGGAGTCTTCATCGATCCGCTGGAGGTGGATTGACGAGGAGAGGAGGAAGAGGAGGAGATGGGTGGGCGAGGGAGAGGTTTGGGCTTCGTGATCGGTAGACTCGGATAGTCGTTGAGTCCCATCGAGCTGGCTGGCTGTTCCGTCTTCGAAGTTGACGAACGGATCGACGAGGTAGAGAGGGAGTGGCGAAGGCTGGGAGATCGAGGACCGCCGTTCGAGGTGAATATCTTGCTCGTTTTCCGACGAAGACTTCCTCCCGCTCCCTCCTGCTGTCGATCTCGACCGCTTGGGTAGGTTCCTCCGAAGTCGGCGAGGTCGTCGTAGCTCTCCTCAGAGATGAAGAGATCGGGAGTGAAGGTCGGAGACGAAGGTGAGTCGAGGTGAGAGGAGAGAAAGGAGGTGGCGGAGGAGGATTGTTGAGCGGGAGGGACGGTGTAGCCGACGGGTTCGAGATTGAGAGTAGGGACCTTGCCCATCCTCCAGCCAGCCATCCTCCACTCGGCTGCCTGAGTGACCTTGATAACTCCGCTGGGAACGTATTTGAGCCACTTGTATCCTGAGAAGAAGGGAAAGAACAATCAGAGAGAGTCAGTCTCTCGAAGAAGGGCTCCGACGCGTCGAAGAAACGAACTCACCTCCGTCGATGTCCATGCTGACCCAAGGAGCGAGTAGATGAACGCTCCCAAAGATCCTCTCGGGGATTTTGAGAGCCGTCGCAAGACTGTAAGGAGCTCCTGCCGAGTGAGCGAGGACGCTGAACTTCCCAACTCGAAGCTGATCTGCGACCTCGTCGACGACGGCTGACCACTCCAGAAACCCTCGACGATCCGCCGGAACCTCCCCAGTCTTCCCTAGTCCCCATCGATCTATGCAGATCAGCCTCAATCCCATCGAATCTGCGAGCTCGTCGAAGAGAGCGGTGAGGTAGCGAACTCCTCCCAGTCCGAGGTAAACGAAGATCGGATGGCCTGTTGAGGATCCGACGTCCGAGAGAGAAACGACGAGACCGTGATTGGGTTGACGCCCGAGAGTGAGGAGACGAGTGAGACGAGGGGATCGAAGGAGGATGGCGTGGTCCAGGTTGGGATCGTTTGAAGCGAAGGAGGTCGAAGCGACGGGAGTGCTTTGGGAGGAGGAGTTCGAAGAGACTCGAGAGAGGACGTGAGCCGTGGAGTTGGTGGAGACTGACCGAACCGACGACGTTGACGACTTCCGAGTAGGCGAGTGTGGTCCTGAGCTGTTGGAAGCGTAGAGAGATCCGTTTCCGAGCGACGAAGGAGAGCGATCGAAGGCGATTGAGTTGGGACGCGCTCTGGGGACTGGAAGCGAGTTGGCGTGTTGGATTCGAGGATGTGGAGAGGAAAGGGTTGCCGAAGGAACGTTGGAAGGGAGGTTGGGAGCTTGATGAGCGAGTCTGGGCGACCGTTCGAGATCCTCCTTGACGATGGGCCATCCGAACGACCGATCCCGTCCGTCTCGAAGAACGGTCTTGACCTCCTCTGTGAGACTGTCGGAGGAACTCCTTCCTGCTACCTCTCCATCTGACGAGGGAACTTCCTTGCCTCGACGAGAGAGATCGACGGATGGTCCTGAGACGTGGGTCGTGGGGAGGGAGGGAAGGGCGACGGTGTTGGCTCCTCCTGATCTCTTCGAGCTTGGGGTAAGAGGAGGAGCGAAGGCCGAAGGAAGAGGATGGCTCCTGTTCCCTCGGGAGGCTGCTTCCCGAGCGAGGTTGGACTTGATGATTTCGTCGATGGAAGGGATGTGGGAGGTGGATCTTGGCGCCGGAGGGAGAGAGGGAGGAGGTTGAGCAACGGGGTCGGGGTCGCGTCGAGTCTGAGGTCCTTCGACGGCGGAGTAGGATGAGGCTCGAATTGGGAGTTGGGTTGACCGTGATGGAGAGGGAAGCGGAAAGAGATATCGGTTGGTGGAGTCGGCGGTCGAGAGCGTGTTCGAACGCTGTTGAGGGAAGTTCTGGGCGATTGGCGACGCTACTGAGGGAAGGCCTTCTCGACGACGCCGACGTTCCAGAACTGCCTGATCCTTATCGACCCAAGCTGCTACCCTCTCATTCTCAACCACCGTCTCCTTCTCCTTGCCCATCTCGCTCCTGAAATGGGACGGCTTGGGGTTCCGAGCAGGTCGAGGACGAGCGGGAGGTTCCTTCGACGACTCGTCTTCGCTGGCTGAGCTGTCTCTCGTGACGATGACTGGAGCTTTGTCCTTCTTCGAATAAATGGACGAACGAGACCTGTGAGCGGTGGGAGGACGAGGACGGGGAGCTGAGTTCATCGAGTCGACCATTGCGTCCATCGCGTCCGAGCTGACCGACCGAGAGGAGTAGAGTTGAGGAGGAGACCGAGGGATGGACATGCGAACTGTAGGGCTCCTTCCTCCTGACTTGTCGTCGAGGGATTTCAGAGTTGGAGAGGTGAGGGGAGACGTGAGGCTTGAAGCGTTGGTGGAGGGAAGAAGGGCGGGAGGGAGATGATGAGATCGGGACGCAGAGGAGGAGGAGGATGGAGTAGGATTTCTTGGTAGATGGGCTCCACTGTTTTGCGAAGTTCTTGTCGAGGAGTACGATGAAGGTGGTAGTGGTCCTGGGGACGAGTGAGCTGAAGACGTGGCGGAGGGTTGACGGCTGGGAAGAGGTGAGGATGAGGCCGAAGCGGAGGGAGGAGAGTCCGTCGTTGCGAGGGAGAGCTCTCCACGAGACGAGGATCTTGGCGGGATGAAGTTGGGGTTGGAAGGAGTTGGTGGTGTTGACAGTGATCCTACCGAAGAAGTTCGAGGAGGGGGGATGATTGAACGAGTGGTGGAGGAACGTTTTGACTTGGTTGAGCTCGACGATCCTGGTCGACTCCTCGCTTCCCTCTCTCCCGCTTCCCCTTCCCTTCTCCCACCCGAAGAAGACCCCGACGCCGTTCTCGACTTCTTCTTGCCACTATCCTTCCCTTCTCGAGACTTCCCCAGTGACGTTGATGTTGAGGCTGAGGCTGAAGGTTCTGGAGGTTCGAGAGGGGAGGAGGGAGCCGCAATCGAGCGAGGGTAGAGCTCAAAGTAGTTCTTGACCGCTTTGCCAGGACGAGAGTGGATAGGACTGGGAGGAGTGCTGGGAGAGAGAGAAAAGGAGGATGCCTGTCGTTGGATAGGTGGAGAGAGCATTGCTGGGAGGGGAAGGGCAGGGGGAAGGAGGGCTGAGGAAGAGGAGGAGGAGGAGGAGGAGCTAGGGAGGAGGGAAGCCCTCGAGAAGGAAGCGAGCGACTGTAGACACCACACACAGGCAAATATGAGCTTTTCAAACTCAAAGAACGGAAGATAAGAAGGTGAGAATTCACCTCTATGCAATTTCTCGAGTCTCTGATGCTCGCTCTCTCTGAGTCTCTTGAAAGATGATGGCCGTTTGAGTGAGCTCGAGAGAGAAGGGATCGAGAGTCTCTCCTTCCCGCGACGGCCTCAGATTGGGATTGGCACAGCTGCGCGACAGTTTTTCTCAGCCAGATCTGAAGAAAAGATATCCAGAAAGACGTTTCGAGACATTTCAAGATCTATGACCACAGCCAGCAGAGAACAGAGCGTTACTCCAGTCCTCGCCGCTCTTCTCGACCTTTCGCCTTTCCGCTGAGGAAACGAAATCTTTCAGCTTCTAGCTCGGAGAATCTCGCGTTCAGGTACACGCTGTTGGATGATCTCGAACTGTCAGGTCTTCTTGAACCAAAAAGGGGACCGAGCGGGGGAAGGTGAGATTTCAACGAGCTGATCGTCGCGCTCGTCCCTCCCTTTCCTCTTCAACTCGCTCTCCCTCCCTCCCCTAGAGAACGTCAAGTATGGGGAACGTTTTCTTCTGTACAGACTCTGGACGTACGCTCCGAATCGTTCATACGCCCTACGAAGCTTTGCTCGACCAAGAAAAGCGTGTGACGAGTCCTTTTCTCCGACGAGTCTCTGTTCGATCCAACGAGCTGAAAGGATTATGATAGTGCGAGAGAAACGAGAACGAGCTGACCGAGAAAGATGCAAACAAATAAAAATCGTCTAGAAATGCAACAATGGATCAAATCGAGCTGAGAGGAGAAGAAAGAGAAACTGAGAAGCGCTGAATTGGGTGAAGAGCGAGGAAGGGGACCGCTGAGAGGGACGGACGAAGGAAGCATGATAAGTAACGGAGTTTGAAAGGAATAAAGGAGAGAGAGAAACAATGAAGAAGAAAGCAGACTCACACCGACGAGCGATCTCGACGCGTCGAAAAGACTCCAATCCGTCGTCGTCCCAACCTTCAACCCATCCGACGTCCCTACAACCGACGATCCAATAGACACCAGCTTCAAATCGGTAGGGTCCCTTCTCTCCTCGAACCTCCTTCATGGCCAACTTGTTCGACGACTTGTTGTTCGTTGCTGACGAGAAACGCTGTTTGCCCTTCCCGTTGACGTTTCCTCGATTGATATCGTCTCCGAAAGGAGCTCTTGTTCGTCGACTGTGGGGCGAAGGGATGTCAATATTGCGGGAGGGAGTAGAGTTGGTGAAGAAGGGGACGGGTCCGACGGCGAAGGGAGTTGGCATTGAGGCTGGACGAGGGACCATGATTGAGAGGAGGAGGGAGAATCTGCGTGTGGAAGAAAATCGAAGAGAGGAAAGAGTCAGCAAAAGACACCGAGAGAGGAGAATGGAGACACGACTCACACGTGCTGAGAAGAACCGAACTGAAGACGAGCTGAGGGAGACGACGAGCTGAACGAGAACCCACGCTGAAACGAGAACGAAGCAGAAGGGAAGAGAGAAGACCGAGTCGTGAAGGTGGTGGTGAGGAGAGAGGAAGAGAGCCTCGTCGACATCGAAGAAATCCACTATAGCAACGAAGGGCTTGCCGGTCGATTGTGACGGAGTTGAAGATGCGACGTCGAGACCACTTCGAGTCCAACTCAATCGACGCGCCCGGAGATCAAGGATCGAGATTGGGAGGCGAGCAAGACGGCGTGTGATTAAAATAGTTTGGAGTGATGGGGAGGCGTGTGGATTGGGTACCTGGCTAATGGCGTGAAGGGATCGAGGGGAGGCCGAAGGAGGATCGGAGGAGGAGTGCTAGATTCCGTCTCACGCGAGGAGATCAGAAGGACATGGTGACTGCATGATATCGAGTGAGTAGATTTATCGTTTCTCGAACTCTGCAACCGACGAAGGAAACGAGGGGGTCAGCCAAAGCTCTTTCGAACGGAACGGAAGAAAGAAGGAAGGGAGACTTCGAGACGAGCAGACGACTCACTATTTCCGTCCATCCTCACTCCCAAACTCTTCGTAACATCCATTCCCAACGTTTTCCTCTTCCCGAACTCGATCCTCTCGTTCTGAACCCTCCTGAGATCCTCCAACTGAGTCTTGCTCAGGTACGTTTCCGTCTCGACGACGGGTCTTCGAAGGGAGCTTGAGTGAGCCATCATGTCGGCGTTGGGATCGTAGGCTGAAGACGCGAGAGTTCCACCGGATCGCAGGATGTCCATTCGTGCGGTGTAGCCCATCATGTCGTAGTACTGTAGGAGGAGGGAAGGAGAGTGAGGACGCGTCGTGGACGAGAACACTGCGAGAAAAGGGATGAAGAAACGACGAACCTTCTCGTGAGGGAGGGTAGCTGGATGGAGAAAGAGGAACAGAGGTCAGCTCCATAGATTGAAGAGATGGAAAGACGAACAGGAGAAATGGAGAAAGGCAAGGAAGGAGTCCAAACTCACCAGTGTTGAAGTCCTCGACGAAGATAGCCCACTCCTTCTTCTCCTTATCCTTCTTGACAGTCTCAGGGTTGATCATCCTCTCCTCGACCATCCAAGCACGGAATTCCTGCGAGTCCAAAGAGAATATCAGCTTCTGACGTTCTTGGAAAGAAGGGAAGGAAGACGCGAGCTCACGTTGTCTCGCTTCTCTCGACTGAAGGAGGCAAGAGAAGAGGTCAGCATCCGTTCTGATCTCAACGGGAGTACGTAGAGCAATGTCAAGACTCACTCTCCGTCGTCGATGATACCATGAAGACCCCACTGAGCCGTACTCGAAGCAGACTTCTTGGCCTGAGACGAGGGAAGGGAAGGGAGGAGGTCAGCTTCGACTCCTTCGCTCCCTTTCCTCTTCTCTAGCTCCTACGAAAGAAGAACGAGCGAGCTCACCTTCTTCTCCTTCTTACGTTCCTTCTTCTCCTTCTTCTCTCTCTTTCTCCTCTTCCTGTCCTCCCTGCTCTCCTCCTCCGAATCCGAGTCGGATCGATCTCGTTCTCGACGTTTGGCCTTGTCCTTCTTGCGACGACGTCGTTCTCGGTCCTCGTCCTCGGATCTGAGATCAAGGCCCAAAGGTCAGCTACAAGCCCCTCTGCTAGCCATGTAGGCGCTGAGTGAGCTCGATGGAGAGGAAACGAGGGACTTACTCTGATTCTGAAGCTGACTCTGAAGGTGACCTCCTTCTGTGCTTCCTCCTCTTCTCGTCGTCCCTATCTCTACTTCTACTCCTACTCCTGCTTCTCTCTCTTCCCTTGTCCTTCTCTCCACTCCTCCTATCGTCTCTGCTGTCTCTTTCTCTGTCCCTGCTTCTGCTTCTGTCCCTCTCCCTTCTCGGTGGAGGCGACCTCGACCTCGACCTGTCCCTGTCGTCTCGTCGAGAGGATCCTCTTCGGTCGTCGTCTCGATCTCTTGATCTCTCCCTGTATCGGTCCTCTCGAGGAGCGTCTCTTGAAGACATGGCTGGGAAGAAGTGAGGGAGGGAAGGAAGGTGTGGTGAAGGTTGGAGACGAAGCAGCTTGGATTCAAGTCGTCTCTTCTCCTTTTTGTTTCCCTTGTCTCTTCTCCCTCCAACCGCCAGCATCGAAAAACAGGATGGACCAGATCCTCTTCCAGATCGAACAGCTCCAAGAGCAAGCTCGCCTTCAAGCAGCATCCATCGCTCAACTCTCCTCCACCGTCGCCCTTCAGACTACTAAGCTCGAAGCTCACACCTCCGCCATCGCCCTCCTCACCTCCCAGAATCAAGCTCAACTCGCGACGAACGCTCGTATTTCCTCCGTCATTCAGGATCAGGATCGAGTCATCGGAGAGCTTTCGAAAGCTGCGATCCCAGCAGGTCATTGGATTCGGGACAGTAGTCGAAGGGAGGAAGGGAAGGAAGAGGAACGTCGCTGGCTCTGGTCTCTCGTTCGTCGCCTCTCCTCTCCCTTGTTTCTTTTTATTAAAGTGGATCTGACTCTCATCTTTAACTCTCAACGTTTTAGGAGAAATACAAGGTCCTTCCTCCCCCCAACGTCGCATCTGGACCTCCCACTTCGCTTCTCTCCCTCCCCGTCGAACTTCTCTCCCTCATCCTCGATCTCCTCGAAACGGAGGACCACCTGGTCCTCTCCCTCGTCTCCTTCAAGCTCCTGGAGCTTTCTTCTCGCTGCGTCTACGGCGAAGACGTCTCCTTGAATCCCGTTCAAGCGTACGACTTTGTCGAATCGAGGGTGAGCTCCTCTCTCCACTAGTCGCCCGTTCCCTGCTCTTGCTGATTGTTTCTGGACCACTCCATTCGGCTCGGTACGACAGGTCTTTCAGTCCTCTCCCAAATCCGAGCGAATCACCTCCCTCCTCCTCCCGTCAAATCAGGTTCGACTCTATGGCTCCCCTACCGACGACTCGTTTCAGGACCTGGTCGAGCTCGCTTCCGCTCTTCCCTCCCCCCCGACCCCCCTTCCTGCCCACCTTCTCAATCTCGACATTCGGGATATCAACGAGCTCTCTCCGTGGATGGACTTGATTTGCTTCCTTGATCCCGCCGAATTTCATCTCTGGATTGGGGGAGCCGACGGACACACCCTTCCTCCCACGGTTTCATTTGTTCCCCTCGACTTCGTCACGTCCTTCACCTCCTACTGGACTCGATTCACGACTATCTCCTTCGCCGGTCCTGGGTCCATCCTACTCGTCGAGGGAACAGAGAGTACGTCGGCCTTCGAAGCTTGTCTTCGTCGATGCTCCCCGACGAGTCGGTTCCTTCAGGTCGAAATGTGGACAAAGACGGGTGTCGAGACGTCGTGGAGCATAGATAAGGAGGATATTCCCACTTGCTCGGTCGATTTCGAGGATCTCGAAGACGTGCAAATAGTTATGCTGGACCTTGCGATGGGGGAGACGAAGCAGCGACCAGGGACGCGAAGAAGGGATAACAGCAGCAGTAGTAGGCGTAGTTGATAGTCGAATCTAGTCCTTCGATAGCCTGCCGTATCTTCTCACTCGACTCTGCGTTTGTGAACACGATTTCTCCCTCTCGAGCAAGACTTCCGCGCGTCTCCCCTCTCCCTCTCCCTTCTCTTCTCTCCTTCCCGCTCGACACCATCTTTCCCCCGAAAGCCAAACAATAACTTCAAGCCCATCTAAAAAAAGCATGACCACCAAACTAAAAGCCTACAGCAAATTACAACTCTCTCTCGCTTCGTTTCGACCCTCGTTGTTTTGATTCTCTCACTTCCACTCCCTAATCGCACAACACCACCAGACGACCCCGCTCGTTTGGATCCAGACGTCCTCGCCGGGCATGAGATGGTTCGAGGTGGAGATTTGGGTCGAGAAGGAGGTTTCCCAGTTTTCTGCGAGTGGAAACGAAGGCGAGGAGAGGATGGACGCGTTTAGAGGTCAGCTTCTCGTTTGGGAGAGGAGCCAAAGGAACGAAGAGATGGGGAAAGGGGGACGAGGTGAGAGAGAAAGAGGAGGAGGGTGGGAGGGTGTGTTGAAGGAGGTGGGAGAGAGAGAGAGACAGAGCGCGACGACTCCCTGAACTCACCAACATTCCATTCGAGCCCTTTCGTGCTGATGACGGCAGAATCGATCCCTAACGGTAAGATCCCACATGTTTGACCTAGGAGGGAGTGATTTATCGGGATGGTGTGCTCTCCCTGAGAAGGACGAACGAAAACGAGACGGAAATAGAGGAGAGGGAGAGGACGAGAGTCAGCGTGGTGAGAAGACGCGAGAAGGGATGGAGACGGAGGGCCGTCAAGATGTTCCAGCGAGAGAGGTGAGGTGGTAGAGGCAAGAAGCTAGACGTACCACATCCAAACACCAAGCTAGCTCATCCTCACTGATCACCCAAATCTTCTCCCTCTCCGTTCGAAGTTTGTGCAGGAGATGAAGGGTGTGGGTTGTTTGATCGAGTCGACCTGTAAGACCTCCGAAAAGGATGAGGTCGTACTGTAGCCAAAGAAACCATCGACGGGGATGGTAGTTAGCTGCTGAGGGCGAACGAGAGCAAAGAGGACCAAGGGAGGGTGGGGCGAGACGGTCGTGTGAGGCGAGGGAGGGAGGGAAGGAAAGAGGTCAAGCTCACCTGAGGAGTTCCTTCCGGATTTGAAGCCTCCACAGCCTTCAAAGCGTGTATACACTTCATGAGATCCGTCGAGTACTGATCTGGGTCGTGAACTACGGATACTCCCTGTGAAAGAGGAGAGCAAGAAGGGCCGGTGAGCTGACGAGAGGAGGGAGAGAGTCGAGGGAAGGAGGACGGAGGACGAACCAAACTCTCGTAGAAGGAGCGAACTTCTGGTCGTATCGAGTCGAGATCACCCTTTATCAGGTCAGGAAGATAGCTGAGAATCGAAAGGAAGGCTTTGGTCAGTCTCTGAGGGACTTAGAACAGTAGAGAAAGAGAGAGGACGAGCTCACCGACGTCGCTCGTGTTCTGATCTGAAAGCGTCGAAGAGTCGATTCGCTCCTCCGTCCGCACAATAACGAAGATCAGCTATGGAAGAAGAAGATAGGTCAGCTCTGAGTAGTCGGATATGTACTGGAGAGACTGGACTTACTTACTAGACTTCCAAGCTCGTTCAAAGATGTCGAGTCGAAGGATGGGGAGGTTGAGAATGATGAGAGCCTGAGGAGGCCGAGGAGAGGTCGAGGAGGACGGATTTATGGGAGAGAGGAAAGTTGATGGGTCCCAGATCTTGGAAGTGGAGGCAGAAGAGGAGGCCATGCTGTTGAAAAGACGAAAATGATGAGATGGGAGAGAGGAGGAAGGGAAGGAAGGGAAGGCAGCGAGCTCGAAATCGCACAGAGTCACGAGCGAGAGACGATCCCTTTCCTCTCTTTCTCCTCCAAACCATCACAGTCTCATTTTCTCCGCTTCGATGCTCCCTCTCAAGCCCTTCTCCTCCCCTCTTCTCGGGAAGAGACTCATCTCGACCTGGGCCAACGTCAAGCAGGGTCCTCCAGATGCCATCCTAGGTCAGCCCTCTCCTCGGCGCGAGGGCTGTCTTCATCCGACGACCCTCAACTCACCATTTCTGCTCTCCCTCTCTTCGTTGCTTCCTCCACAGGTGTGACCGAGGCTTTCAAGAGAGATAAAGATCCAAGGAAAATCAACCTTGGAGTCGGTGAGTTTTCTACAGCTTTTCTCCGAGTCTTCTTCTCCTGTTTCTCGAGCTCAAGCTGAATTGACCTCGCCTTCCCTCCTCCCTTTCTCCAGGAGCTTACGTTCGTTCCATCCTCCATATCTCTGCTCTCTTTCTTCGAGCCAGGCTAAACCTCACCCCTTGATCTTTAGCGAGACGGAAACGGAAAACCCTACGTCCTTCCCTCGGTTCAAAAAGTGAGTTTCTCTCTGACTCGTCTCGTCGTCGTCCTCCTCTTCTCCCCGAGAGTTGAGATGCCCCGGACCCCACCTTTCTCGTCTACCCTCTCCTCCTCGCTATTCTCCCTCGTCTCGACTCTCTCCTACAGGCTGAAGACCTCCTCTACCACCAGCACGGAGACAAGGAGTATCGTACGTCTCTTCCCATCTCTCGGCGAAAAGGGAAGGGTCAAACAGGAGGGTCGTGCACGCGGGCTGAACTCTCTCTCTCTCCTTCCTTCCCTCTTTGACGCGTCGGTTTCCTCCCGAACAGTGCCCATCACTGGCCTCGGGTGCGTTCGAGGCGTCTTTGATTCCGTTCCGAGATGAGAGACACGAAGCTGATTGGGTTTCTTTCTGCCCTTCGTTCGAAAAACAGAGACTTCACGAAGCTCGCCGCAAAGCTCGCCTACGGTCCTTCCTCCAAGCCTCTCAAGGAAGGTCGAGTGAGTCTCAGTTTCTCTCTCTCGCTCTTCTGCCGAACCGACTGACTCTTCTCTCGGTTCATCGACTTTCAGATTGCTGTCACTCAGTCGATTTCGGGAACGGGAGCTCTTAGGATTGGAACCGCCTTCTTCGCTCGACACTACCCTGGAGCCAAAGCGATCTACCTTCCTTCGCCGACATGGGGAAACCACATCCCTATCGCTAAGGACGCTGGGCTGGAGGTCAAGTCGTACTCTTACTTCGACAAGGAGACGGTTGGGTTGGATTTCGACGGGATGAAGAAGGACATCAGGGTTCGTTTGACTCTCTCTTTTGCCCTTCCTCCTTCATGAACCAGTCCGAGCTAATTCTTCCTCCGCTCGAACCCACTTCCAGGCTGCTCCTGATGGATCTGTGATCTTGCTTCACGCTTGCGCCCACAACGTACGTCTTCTCTCGTTCTCTCGCTTCCTTGCGAGCTCGTCTCTTCGTTCGGTCTTCCAGCCTTCTCTCCGACTCACCTATGACTCCCCTTCTTGCTTTCTCTCAGCCCACCGGAGTCGATCCTACTCACAACCAATGGAAGGAGCTTTCCGAGATTATGCTCGAGAAGAAACACTTCCCTTTCTTCGACATGGTTCGTCTCCTTTCTTCTCCTCACCATCGCTTCCTCGAGCTGACTCGACGCGTCCTTCTTCCACCAGGCCTACCAAGGTTTCGCCTCCGGAGACACCGACTACGACGCCTTCGCTGTTCGACACTTCGTCGAGAAGGGTCACCAAGTCGTTCTCTGCCAGTCGTTCGCCAAGGTTCGTCGTCGTCGCGTCGCTTTCCTTTTCTCCCCTGTCCCCTTCCTTCTCTTTTCCCTCTTCTCTGATCCTGACCCTCCCACCTTCTTGCTCGCTTCAACAGAACATGGGTCTCTACTCTGAACGAGTTGGAGCCTTCTCCGTCGTCACCGCCTCACCAGAAGAAAAGGAACGCGTCGATTCCCAACTCAAGATCATCGTGCGACCTCTGTACTCCAACCCTCCGATTCACGGAGCTAGGATCGCGGCGTGCATTTTAGGCAGCCATGACTTAAACAAGCAATGGCTAGGAGAGGTGAAGGGTGAGTTCAACTTTCGATTAGAGCTTTCGATTAGAGCGAGGAAGGGAAGACAAGGAAGAGGAAGAGCGGGACGGGTCGGGTTCCTTTCTTCTAGAGGCTGACTTTCCTTCGTTTCTACGCGTTTGGTAAGGGATGGCCGACCGAATCATCTCGATGAGGGACGCGTTGTACGATGGGTTGATCCAGAGGAACACGCCTGGAGAGTGGGGTCACGTCAGGTCGCAGATTGGGATGTTCTCGTACGCCTCTCTTCCTCTTCCTCGTTCTTTCCCTCTCCTTTCTTGACGTCTTTCCTCGTAGCTGACTCTCTTCTTGTCCCTTTCGTTCCTTCTTTTTCCCTTTCATTCCTTCTTGAAGTTTCACCGGTCTCACTCCCGCTCAGTGCGACGCCCTGGCAGCGAAGGCTCACGTCTACCTCACGAGGGACGGACGAGTCTCGGTCGCTGCTTTGAACGCTGGGAACATTGAGTCAGTATAGTAGCCTCTCCGCTCTCTTACACACTCTCCCTTTCTGTTTTCTCTCGCCTCAGCCCTCGTCGTCTTGTTCGTTCGTCTTCGTCGCGTCGAATCTCGAACTGACTCCCCTCGCCTGTTCCTTCCTCTCTTCGTTTCCCCTCCCCACAGCTACTTCGCAGAGAGCGTCTCGAAGGCCGTCAAGGGAGAGCTCTAGATTCCATCCGAGGAGGGTTTCGCTTTTTGCATATTGGTCTGGGTTGCATCACGGAGGAACGACGAGGGACGACGAAGATATGTTTTTTGATTGACCGCAGGGTTTTCTTATGTACGGCTACGATACGATTCGGTTTTTATGACTTTTCCTTCTATACTTTTCTCGTTTCGTGAAGAGTCATCAATCGAAGCAAACGAGCTAGTATCAAAAAAAGGGAGAGGAAGAGTCCCGAGTTGACGACGAGCCGAGCTCGGAATTCACTTCCTAGCCTCGACGAAGCCAGGCCCTCCTCCTTCTATGTTCTTGGCGAGAGTGGAAGGTAGGATTCCGTAGGCTGAGTTGATCTGGGGACGAAAAAGGAAGTGATCAACGATTAGGACGGAGGTGAAGGAACAAAAGGGCGATCCGATGCGACGCGTCGCGTCGAGCCGTCCTTCGGGGGAGTCGCCACTCAATGTGTTATAAAGGTGAGATATCAAATCAAGAAATTATCGCAGCTCTCTGGCGATGCCTTCGTCGTCTGAAACGGATCTCTGGCGGAATGAGGAAGGAAGAGCGAGGGTAAGAGCGAGCCACGCGTCAGATTTTGGGGGAGCGACGACGTTCTTGACACAGAGGTCTCTCCCATCTGGTAGCGGAAGCAATCCTGAGTTGACCTCGTTTTAAAGAGCACGCATAAATTTCAAGTCGCAGGCTCTTTATCGTCTCGAAAAGCAGTGTTGACTGGACGACGCGTCGGTCGGTCGTGGCAGGGCTCGACTTCGACCTTCGTCTGTAGGGAGCCGATGTTCCGAAGAAGCAATTTAAGTAAAACCCTCCTTACTCGCTCTTCATCGCAAACCATCGCAAACAAAAAGGGGGGCTGAACAACAAAGAAGGAAGAGGAGGCTGCGATAGGAGGGGCGTTTCGCGTCTCTCTTTCCGAGGAAAGAACTTCCTTTGAGCGTTCTTTCAACTCTGGAAGGAGATCCGGGGATTGACTAGCTCCCCTCTAACTCAGAAAAACTTACCCTTCCTTCCAGGGACGCTCAGAAAGTTTAACAAGAGGGCCTTCCTTCGGTCCTCTCGTTTCGACCACGCTCAACCCCCTTCATCAACAGTTCTTCCTTTCTTTTTTCTCCGTGAGGACGTGCTGGACCTCGGATTCATTCACCGCTCTTCCTTCCACAGTCTCAGGTCCCGACGAGTTTGGGGGGCGAGCTTACGGAATTTCTCGAAGCTGGCCCTGTGAAGAAGAAAAGGAGGTCGATTTCAATTTGGTTCGAACGAGTTGGCGTCTGACCCCCATCATCTCTCCTTCCCTTTCTTCCTTCCTTCTTCCCTTCGACACCAAATCTTCGCTGCCAAGATGCCAAAAGTCGAAATCAACCCCTCTTCAGGTCCCCTCACCGTCTTCTACACTATTTCTACGCCTGAGAACGCAAATGCAACTGAGATCAATCCTTCGCTCCCGACGATTCTCTTCCTTCACCCCGTTTTCTGTCCTTCCGAGATCTGGGAAGGTGAGTTTTTTTCTTTTCTCCCGCTGAAACGAGAAGGGACTTTCTTGGGACCTGTGGGAGGGAGGAGGCAACAAAGGGATGAAGAGGGCCTCACTCGAGCTCATGGCATTCCATTCCCCCTCCTCCTCCTCTTCGCTTCCCGACTCATTTTCAGGGCAGTTTCAGGACTCAGAGCTCAGACGATGCAACCTCGTCGCTATCGACCTTCGACTTCACGGTCAGACGGAGGGAGGAATGCCTGAGGGTTTCACGTTCATCGTACGTTTCTCTCATCAACTCACCAAAGCGAGGGAGGAGCAGCCGGAGTCGAGCTGATCGCTTTGGCTTCCCTCTCCCTCTCTTCCTTCCTCCCCTCTCGCAGGACGGAGCTGAAGACGTCTCTTGCTTCATGGTTCGTCAATACTCTCCTCTCTTCCTCTTTCGGGTCTGGCAAAAATCCTGATCCGTCTTCTTACTTCGCCAGGATGCCATCAACCTTCCCCCTTGTTTCCTGGTTGGTGTTTCGATGGGGTCCTCCATCTCGATCCATCTGGCCGTCTTCCATCCCAAACACGTCCTCGGTCTCTTCTTGATCTCGCCCCTTTCCGCGTGGGAGGTAAGCTCTGTTCGGTTCGGTCCTTTTCCCCAAATCTGTCGAACGAAGCAGCTGAAACGGCTTTCTCCCCTCGTGCTCGACATCAGCCGGAGGAAGGTGAGATGCCTCCTTCGTTCTTTCTCCCCTCGACGTGACTTGAGCTGACTAATTCCCTTCGTCTTAGTCGGAGCTGGTCGACAGGAGATCTGGGAGGTCTGGAAGGAAGCCAAAGAGAGCGATGACCCTGATCTCCTCAATCAAGCTGCGATGGGAGGTGAGCTATTGTCCTTGCCTCTTCGTCTCGTCCTCAGCTCGAACACTGATCATGCCTTTCGCTCTCTGACAGCTCTTCAACTTGGGTTCAACAACGCTCAGACCGAGCTCACCGAGAGGTCCGTCTCGTCCTGGCTTTCCGTCGCGTCGCGCCTCTGACTCTGACGCTGATCCCGCCTCCGCCTCCGCGTTTTCATTTCTTCTAGACTCGCCAGAATCACCTTGGACTACGGAGCGAAGCAGTGGGGTACTCCTGCTCAGATCCAAGCTCTCCGTTACGTCTCGGTCGATCTCTTCCTCCAACGAACTCCTCTTCCCAAGGACAAGCTCGAGAGGATCCGAGGTCCTGCTGTGATGGTTCACGCTGCGGCTGATGTGGTATGTTCAACGTCTCTCATCGAATGATCTCCGAAGAAGAAGGTTTCCGAGGCGAAAGAGCGAGTCTCACACAGCTGAACGTCCGTCACTCACTCACATCTGCCTCTCTCCCTTTTCGTTTCGAACACTCAGGCCTACCCCGAGGAGTACCTCCGAGAGAAGCAAAAGGTTAGTGGTTGATTTCCAAGCACTTCCTCCCTTCGCTTTCTCGTTCTTCGATCGAACTCACTTGGCCTTTCTTTCGTTGCGTCGTTTCCTCAAGGACTTCCTCGAAGCAGGACGAGAGGTCGATTTCATCAGCATCGAAGGAGCTCCTCAGTACATATTTTTCTCCCTTTCTGTCTTCCTTTCCCTCTCTCGTCTTCTTCCTCCCGCTTCGAAACTGATGCGTCGTTTTCTTCTGCTTTTTCCCTTTTCAGCTTCGCCAACGTCACCCACGCCAAAGAGTACGTCCAATGCACCTCCCGAACGATCTCTCTCCTTCCACTGTATCCTAGGCTGACCGTGTTCTCGTTCGCTTCACAGAATCAACCCCCTCCTCTCGCAATTCGTTTTCAGTCGAACCGACCTCGCACCCTTCAAAGGTCCCGGAGAACCCAACACCGTCTCGCCCTTCCACGAGAGGCTCTGGGCGTTCGACTTGGGGCATGGTGGGGATTCGGATGAGTCCGAGGAGGAGGAGTGAGGAGTGAGGAGTGAGGAGTGAGGAGTGAGGAGTGAGGAGTGAGGAGTGAGGAGTGAGGAGGCTTGGTTCCTTTTCTTGTTGCCGTCAACGCGTCGTCTCTCTGTCTCTCCTTCAACGTTTTTGGGCTTTGCTTTCTTCTTGGGTTTCCTCCTTATGTCCCTCTCTCAACCCCTAAGCTATTCGCCTAGCTACTCTACGTCTTTTCTGGTGTGTTTCTCTCGCTAACGAACCTTCGATTCTCCTCTCGTCTCTCTCGAAAGGAAAAAACAAGCGAACGAGAAAGCTCATTTGACTCTCCTTCGTAGTTACTACAAAAGATCCATCCCCAGTCTCCACTTCAACCCAGTCGATCCCACATCTCCTCATCCTCCGCATTCAGGTTCTCCCTCCCTCTATCCCCACCCACCGGCCCAACCCCTCGCCTCGGAGGTTGAGCGTCCATCTCCTCCCCTGCGTCCACTCGAGTATACAACGCGTTCGACCCTCCTGCTCCTCCTCGACCTGAGTTAGTGGCTCCACCCGTACTGGAACCCGAGCGAAGGTTGGTTTGGAGTTGATGTTGAGCGACGGCTTCGTCGTCTTCGAGATCGATGTCGAGAGCGAAGGCTGCTTCTCGAGCGGAGGAGAGGTCGATGGGTGGCGGACGGTGGAAGATGGAGGTACCGGATCTGATGCGAAAGGAATAAGAGCACAAAGGAAGTCAGTATGAGGGCGAGAAACGGAGAGAAGGTGGGCACTGGAAGAGGAAGAGGAAGAGGAAGAGGACGCGCGCGAGGGGGACGAAACGACTCACCTCCTCATGATCAGAGCCAGCCTTCCAAACTGGAAGAAATTCCTCGCTACCAGCAGAAGGGTATCGAAGATCTCCTCTTCTTTCCCACGGCCGCTACAGGGAGTGAAGAGGACGACGAGGAGGGTGATCACGCAGAGGAAGGTGATTCCTAAATCGGCGAGGTTGAAGGTCGAGGTGAAGAATTGCTGCAAAACGAACCGGATAAACATGACGAGAAGCAATGAGATCAGCTTGAGCTTCACGCTCCTCTCAGGCCAAGGGAGGAACAGAGGCTGGACTCACCCTTCCAAACGCGACGACTCGGATGGCGACCTCTAGGATCATGACTCCGTTGACGATGACTTCGAGGACGTAGAAGGCTAAGGGAGGACAGTCTCCCATGAGGGAGAAGATGACGGTTGTTATCGATAAGGCTGCCATTCCAAGGTAGAGGATGATGTAGTTTCGCTGGAGGAGAAGAGGAAAGAAAGGAAAGGGAGGAGGTGTGAGCTTGAGCTCGAAATGGAAGATGCCGTGGACAGAGGAGCTTGAACCGAGGTGAGATTGAAGACGTACAGAGTGAACTATCCGACTGAGAAGCAGATGAGGAAGATATACAGAGGTCAGCAGATGGGAGCGAGCTGGGACGGAGAGGGAGGAGGGAGGAAGGGGAACGAAGGAGGGGAGGAGGAGAGATCTGAGCTGGACGACTCACTTTGCCAGACCTCGTACAATCTCGTTCTGAGACAGTCGGTAGTGCGACCCGGAAGATCTATGTAACAAAAAGGCGAGAAGAAGGTAAGTATATGCATCTTTTGATCCTTTGAGAGCTTGAAAGACGAGGTGATGGGGAGCGAAGGAGGAAGGGAGAGGACGAACACGACTCCGTTTCCATCTCCTACCAATCTCTCGCCCTCTCCGACATCCTCGACATCCTCGTTCTCGTCAAAGAGCACATCCGGAGGGTGAGAGTTGCTAATCGCCATCCTGGATTCGAAGCTGAAAGGTTTTTAAGGGGGTTGTTGGCGTTGAGAGCAAGACGGCGAATCAGCCCTCGAACGAGGAAGGGATTCAAAAGGTCGAGCTTGTCCTCTTCATTCTTTCTCTCAACGACCAGCATCGGAAAGGCAGCATGTCTCGACTGGCATCTCATCTTCATCTCCCTACTGCGGATCTTCCTCAGCAACTGGATTCCGAGGGATATCAGCTCAACGAGGATGGGGAGCTCGTGTTCGTTGAGGTTGACGTCGAAGGGGAGGAGCAGAAGGTCAAGCAGAAGGTCGGACCCTTCCTGAACGTAGCAGACAGGTGAGCCCGCTTATTTTGTGCTGAGGATGAGCATATACATCGACATATGCTGACCAGCCTTCAATTTTCGCTCTTTGCTAGTCTCGTCCTCCTTCAATCCCTTCGACAAAGTTCGTGTTCAGCTCTTTCCTCTTTCCCTTCCCTCCTCCCTCTCCGCCTGCTCTTTTTCTGCCCATGGCTCTTCTTTCGCTTAAGCTGACCGTTCCTTTATGCACCTCTTCTCTTCCAGCTCGAGCTCTCTACCTCTCCACTCTCCTTCCTCTCTTCCAAACTCGCTCCAAAGTGCGAGCTCAACCGTCTCCTGCTCCTGCTCCTCACACCCAAATCCCTCTCGGTCGATGCACCCTCCAAATCGGTCCCTGCAGCTTCCCAGACACCAGGATCTTCGAAGTTCGATACACAGCTCCGGAGGACGTCGCCGAGGCTAGGAGGGAGGCCGACGAGAGAGCTAGGTTGCAGGCTATCGAGGCGAAGAAGCAAGGCGGTCAAGGGAAGTCGAAGCTCCCTCCCTCGAACTCGACGCCTGCTTCGAAACCTGCTTCGAACGCCAACATCGTGAGTCTACTCGACTCTAGCTCGTCTTCTGTTGAATAAACTGTCTCTGACCACCTTTTCCCTTGCTTGAAGACTCCCGAACTCATCGCCGCCGTCAACGCAGCCGCCGCGACCGATCCCTCCCTCCAAAACATCCTGACCCTCGCCGCCGGAGGGAAAGCGACGACCGCTCAGCTACAGTTCTTAGGAGGAGTCATCAACAGTCTTCAGAAGAAGGGAGGACTCGAGAAGCCAGGAGGAGTAGCCTCGCCGGGAGGGAAGAACGTCGCCTCGTCGTCGTCGTCGACACCAGGAAAGGTCTTCGCTACCGGATCTCCTTCTCCAGCAGCAGGAGCCTCAAACGCTCAAGGAGTCGGTGCACCCTTCAGAGTTGCCGCACCTTCGGTCCACCCTGCTCCCCTTCGAAGACCTCTCCACCCTCCCGCACCAGGATCGAATCCGGATCTCCCTCTCCCGTCTCCCTCTTCCTACCTCCCTCCCTCAACCCTCTCTTCCACCATTGCTCCGTCGGAGTCTCCGTCTCCCTCCAAGTCATTTTCTCACCAAGCATCACCACCACCCAACGCCGTCGCGTCTTCCTCTCAACAACCAACCCTCCTCGGACCTCGTCCCTCCCGCCTTCGAATCCCTCACGACATCATCATCGAGTTCGAAGAGAACAAAACGGATCGATTCCTGCTTCCTCTCTACCGATGTCTCGTTTCTAGGGATCCACTCGTTGCTCCTCACCTTCCCTTGGCCGCTTCCTCCCACCCGATCGACCGCGTCGACGACGACGACGAGGAAGCGACGACGGACCCTACCCTCCTCCCTCAATCTGCTCAAAGCACCATCCGACTCTCGTTCTTCCTCCCTCTGAACCAATCCATCGTCCCTCCCACCTCCCAGGCCTCCACCAGCAACAACCTCAACTCATCCGTTGATCCCTCTTCCTCAACCACCACCACCTCCCGACCGATCGTCCGTCCTCCCCGTCCTTACATCCAACCCTCACCTCCTTCCACCGAAGAAACCGAAAACGCGTCCATCGGAAGCGGTCGAGCTCGTGCCGCTCGTGAAAAGGCAGCGAAAACAGCTTGGGAGTCGGCTGAGCTGCAACGAGTCGCGAAGGAGGAGGCTGCGTTGGCGAAATGGGCGGAGGAGGAGAGGAAGAGGAAGGAGGAGAGGAAGGAGAGTAAAGGGGAGGAGAGGGGGAGGAGGAAGAGGAAGGAAGGCGAGGAGGAAGCGTGGCCGACGACGGTGGTGATGGAGAAGTGCAGTGAGGTTGTTTGGGAGAGTGTGAAGAGGAATTGGGAGAGGTACTTGGACGTTGGGACGGGGAATGGGGTGGGTGGGACGGAAGAGGGGGTGGAGAGGAAGAGGAGGGAGTTTGAGGAGTTGGTGAGTCTTTTTCGACGCGTCGTTCTTCGTTCCTTCTTCTTCCTCCGCTTGACCTTTCAAGCTGGACTGACTTGTTCTCATTCTTTCTCTATCTCTCTCCTTCTATCTCTCTCCTCCTCCTTCCTTCTATCATCCTCTCCGCTCCTCCCGCCCTCCCAGCTCGACGCGACCCCACCGCGAACCTACCTCCACCACCGCCATCTCCCTCCCCTCCCTCCAGCTCTCGTCGAAGCCTCCTCAGACAAATACACTCTCAAACCCTACGTTCCCAACATCAAGTCCGTTGCGAGAGTCGAGAAGGATTCAGGGGACGGGGAGAAGAAGCGAGTCAGCAGGAAGAGAAAGGTTGATGCTGCGTCGGCTGCTGAGAAGGAGGATGGAGAAGTGGTGAAGGAGAAGGAGAAGGAGGTGGTGGTGAAGCCGAAGAAGGTCAGGGCTAAGAGGGTGAAGAAGGAGGAGGCTTCGAAGGTGAGTCCACCGACGCCGAGGACGACGCGTCGCTTATCTCGATCCGTTTCCCTCTCGCTGACTGACCTCTTCATCCCTTTCGTTCGTCTTCTCTAGCAGGTTCAACCCCCAGCACCTCCGCCACCCAACGCTGCTCTAAATCCCGCTTCTCTCGCTCAACCCTCCTCCTCCTCTTCGAGACCTCAACCTCCTCACATCACCGCTTCCTCGTGGGTCGACGAAGAACCCTCCGCCTCAGGAGGAGTGCGAAGGGACGAGTTTGAACTGGACATGGAGCCTTACGTCTTCATCGACAACGACATTGACATGGGAGACGGGATGGTGGAGGTGGAGGCGGAGAGGGAGAGGGAAGGGAAGAGGTCGAGGAACAAGCCTAAGGACTGGGAGGCTGCGAGCTGAGGAAGGTTCGGTTATTTGTGGTCTCTCTTTCGGTGGTCCTTCGCTTTCGTCGTATCCTATCTCTCTTGATGTAGTTTTGCAAGAGCGAGACGCGCCGGAACGAGAACGAAGAGCGGAGCGAGCACGAGCATGTTTCGACAGCGGATTATTGTAGAATAGAGAAGTAAGGTAAGGTACAATCGTCTATCCTCTAGAAAGATATGAACTAAACGGTCCTGATGGCGAAGGCGGAAACCAAGAGTGGAAGCAACGAAGGAAGGGAGGGCAAACCGAGGAAGGGGAGACGACGAGAGAGACAGGTAGAAAAGGTGCAGGGGAGGATTTAAGCTCCCTGAACTCCCTGAACGACCCGAGGGTAGTTCTGCCGGATCTCCTCGAAGAGAGGAGGGGATCGCTCGGCGAGACTGAAGCGGAACGAAACAGGAAGGAGGCGACGAGGCGAGGGGAGTTGGACCGAGAAAGAAGAGTCAGAGGTTGGTTCCAGATTCGAGACGATTCATGAAGTAGAGAGCAAAACGTACATCTGAGGATCCTCTCCGAGGCAGACGAAGATGGTCGAAACTCCTCCTTCCAGAGCTTGAGCGAGAGCCAGACCTGTCGGAAGATGAGACGCGTCAGTTCTCGTTGAGTTCGTCGATCTGCATGGGAGGAAGGAGTCGGAGAACGTACCAGCTTGAAGCCCGATGAGGAAAGAGAAGAGAATGATGACGGCAGAGTACTCTCCCTCGGTATTGTACGGGGCGTCGGTGTCTGGGAGACAAGATGGGGAAGAGAGAGGAGGAGGAACGAGAACGAGAGCGAAAACGAAGGTCAGCGAGCGTATTTCGTCCACTGCAAGCTTGCATGAGAAATACTTACATCGGACGTAAAGGTATCCGAAGGCCGCGCAAAGGATTCCAACAATGTAGGCTCCGAAAGTCAGGCAGAGTCCTACGAGAGAGTCGTTGACGAGAGCATCAATGCCGCGGTCCTTCATGAGCCTCCAGGTATCCTTGGCAGCTGGAATGTAGGCTTTCCCGTAGAGAGCGATCTCGATGTAAGCGTCTGGAAGAGAAAGAGAGAGAACAGAAGGAGAGAGAAGAGAAGGAGGGGGTCAGCCCACGACAACGAGGTGACTTCGAACGAAGGTGGACGAACATCTGTTGAACCAGGCGACCAGATTAGTAATGCATCCGATGCAGCATCCAGCGACACAGGCGAGAATGGATCCGATGGCTGTGGAAGGAGGAAGATGCGTTGGTAAGCGTGAGAGGAGACGCGTCGAAAAAGGAAGGGGTCTCACCGTTTCCGTCCGCCGCTGCGTTCTGTTGAATGACGTTGAAGACTGTGGTTGTCGAGGAGATATAAGGACGATTAGTGTACGGAACGAGTTTGAAAGGGAGAGACGAGAACTCACGCATTCGCAGCATCTCGAGAAGAGTGACGATTAAAGAACCGAAGGCGATGGAACCGAGGGAAAGGGTCGAAGCTCGAACGAAGGACTTGAAGTTGGGGTGCTTGGGCATTCCTCCCTCGTAGGCAGGTCCGTAGCTGCAGAGGAAGAGAAGGTCTGATCAGTTCGAGCTCAACGTTCGAGCCCAGGTTGAGAGAAAGGACTTACTAGTACCAACCTCCGAAGGCCCCTCCAGCGAGAGTTGCAAGAGCAACGTTCCCTATCACTTGAGACATCCAAAGGTAGGCGAAAGTACAGAACTGTGGAAGGAAGGGAGTCAGTAGAGAACTTTTCGGCGTGGGAGGGAGACGCGACGAACCACGACCAATCCAGTAACAGTTGCACTCGAACAGGATCCTCCAGCAGTAGTTCCACACGCTGCCGAGTCGGGAGTCCACTTGACGTAGACTGCTGAGATGGTGAAAGCGTACCAGCTGTATCGAGAAGGCGTGGGATCCAAGGTCAGACCCAGGTGGCGAACGACGAAGGAAGAGAGGACGTACACTGATACGAGAGTCTGAACGACTAAAGCGATCAGGCAAACAGCGTAGACGGACTTGTGATGCTTGGCGATATCCATCGTGACTTGAAGGAGGATTCGAGCGAGAGGCTGGCAGAAAGAGAGAGACGCGTCTCGTTCAGCCCTTCGTTTCTTACCTCGAAACAAGCTCGAAGTCCAGCGAAAGCGAAGGGCTGTTCGTGCTCACGATTCTCTTCCTCATTCCAAAGTAGCAGACGATCGAAATCACAGCGATGATAGTGAAGATGATGGCTCCAGAGTCTGCGAAAGAGGAGGACGGAAACGAAAAGGGTTCAGCGCATGTTTCTCGTCGAGAAGACTCCAGCTCTTCTCGCAACGACGAGAAGCTGTTCAGGACTCACAGTACTTGATATACCAGTAGTAGGCAGCTAAGGCGATGTTGAGAAGAACCGAGAGAGCCAGAGTAATCTCCATAATGATCTTGGTGAGGGCTCGAACCATCATCAAGTAGAGGGACGAGAGAAGCCTGTCGAGTCGAACGCGAAGGAAGCCACATCAGTGACCAACTCAGAGAAACTGAGCTCTTCCCTCCCCTTTCAAGCTTCTCGCAAATCCAGCATGAGCTCCCACAAAAGCAGCAGGACGAGGAAGGGAAGGAAGAGAAAGGTTCGAGCTCGCCAAGTCGACCGGCTCGCCTTCTTACGGCGATTTTTGAACACTCACAAAGCAGCAGCACCAACGAAACACAGAAGGTAGGCAGTGCTCCTGTACACGCAACACCCAAAGTCAGCTCGAGCTTCAAAAAGGAGCGAAAGGAAGGCAAAAACTCACGAGTTCAACGTCACAGAGCTGCCTCCCGCACCTGGTCCAACCCCTCCTCCGAGTCCTCCCTCTTTGACCCAAGCGCTCAGAGCGATCCCTGAGACAGCAGCGTATCCGAGAACGGTGGCGATGAAGAGAACGAGGAAGATGGGATCTTGGATTTTCTGTTGTTTAACAATGAAAAAGAGTCAGTTTCATTCGATCTCTCCTCCTCCCTCCCCGCCTCGTTCTAGCTCACCTTCTTAGGTCTGAACCTCTCTCCCTCCTGAGGTTTGCTTCCGTAGTCAACTGGAGCTTGCTGGTTGTTGTTGTTGTTGTTGTTGTTGTACTGCTGCTGAGGATACAGAGGGGCGTTCATCTGGTAGTTCCCTTGTTGTTGACCGTTCCAATTCCCTCCTCCTTCTCCTCCCCAGTTCCCGTTGGGCTGCTGCTGTTGCTGTTGTTGACCATATCCTCCGTAAGCCTGGTTAGGCTGTTGAGGGTACTGTTGCTGATTGTTGTAGGCCATCTTTCTCTCCAGTTGAAAGGAAGAGGAAGAGAGAGGGAGAGAGAGAGAAAGTGGGCGTTGGAGAGAGGGAGAAAGCTGCAAAGGATCGAAGCTCGAGGGTCGGCCGACGGGCGATGGGGGTCATCGAGTTTGAAAATGAAGGAGGGGCTGGCCCTTAGCTCTTACATACTCCTTCAAATTTTACCACTACTGAGAGGAAGAGAAGAGAGAGATGTATAGATCTGTGAGAAAATCTGAGCCCTGAGTTCAGACAAGGGTGCTTTAATCGAGATAGCGAGGACTTGGCGAGCGAGGGTCGAGCCGAAACCGTTTGGTTTCTGTTCTGCTTCTTATACTCTTCTCGCTCTCGAGATGCGAGAGCTGAAAACCGTAGAACTGATCTTCTTCTGTAGGTGAGAGGTCCGCTGAAACCACTTCCTTGTCTTTCCTTGTCTCGAAAGTTCTCTCGAAGCGAACAAAACTCCAAGAGCCATCGTCTTCTTCGACGCGACGCGAACGAAAAAAAAGCACGAAGGCGACCAAAGGGAAGGCTCGACCTCCGACGAAAAAAGGGAACCAAGCGAAAGAGGAGGTGAAAGAGGCTGCTACTGGAGCAAAAGTGTTCGTATGTGTTTGTGTGTGATGAGGGAAGGGAGGAGGGAGAGAACGAACGACCAGCGAACGAACTCTCCTCTCCGAAATGCAGAGGGCGGGCGTCAAAGTGGGTTGGGGTGTGTGGGAGGAGGCGTAAAGGTAGTGTAACAGAGAGAAGAGAGAGGAAAGCTAGGTTGAACAAACGGGAGAGGAGGAGGGAGACAAAGAGAGCGAGAGGAGAGAGAGCGAAAGGGTAGAGAACACGACAGTCCATCATCGTACAAAGACGGTTTGTTTCTTCCTCCCTTCAGACCCAGACCTTGGGTTCAACGGTGACCCTAGGAGCTCCTCCTCCACTGCTTCTCCTCTCCAACAAGGCCATGACCTTCCTTCCTCCTTCTCCTCGCTCCTGAGGAGGAGGCGTAACCGTGAAGACGGGGACGACGACCGAGGGAGCGACGACGGATGGTTGGTTCTCCTCCTGAGTTTTCTTAGCTCGTCGAGCGAGGAGGAAGGATGGGAGTCGAGAAGTGGTAGTGGTGGTGGTGGTGGACTCGGATCCAGGAGCGGTGAAGGTGAGGGAAGGAGCGGTCGAGCGACGAACGACGGAGGGTTTGGAAGCGACATGAGCCTTGATCTGCTCGAGACTTGGAGCCGACGACCTCCTCCTGGCAGGAACGGGAGCAGCGGCGAAAGGCATCCTGGGAACTGAGCTGAGGGTAGGTTTTCCATTGACGGTGACCTTAGGAGGTATGGGAGCTCGTCTTTGAGGGACGGGGAGGACTTCGATCCTTGGGATCACCAAACCGAGGTATCCTCCTCCGTCCTTGTCGTGAACGTTTCCGAACGACGTGATGGAAGTTGGAGTTGTGCAGGATCCTTCCTCCGATCCATCATCCTCGTCCGAGTAGGGAGGAGAGGCAGCTCGGCTGTTGGCTTCGGCGAGGTCGCGAGGGAAGACGATCTCGGTCCATGGAGCTCGAGCGAGAGTCGAAGGAGTGAGGTGAGAGTGAGCGGACAGGGGCGAGACGATTCCAGGAGACTAATTGGTTGAGTAAAGTGGAGAGAGAGTCAGTAGATGTTGAGCGAAAAGTGGAATGGGATGATCGACCGCAAGGGGAACGAGGACGCGAAAGAGGGGAACGAACGGGTAGGCTCCAGTTGAAGACGGAGGGTGACTCGGGTGGCGAAGGAGGGAGGGAAGCAGACATAGGGACGGGTGGTTGTCCACGGTTGAAGGATCGTGCAAGGTTGGAAGGAGGAGGAGGAAGTCGAAGAGCTGGGAGGGAGGTTCGTCGTTGAGCTCGAGGGCCTCGAGGAGGAGACGAGGACGGCTTGAAGGCTGAAGGGACGAAAGGGAGAAAGGAAAGCGAGGTCAGCTCGACGTTGGAGGTTGGAGAGTATAGATCTGGAATCCTTTTCTACCCCAACGGAAAACTTGAAACTGGAAGAAAGAAGCCATATGAAGGGAACGGAGTCACTCACCGTTCGACGTGTTGTCCTGAACCCCTCTCCCTCCTTCTTCTTCGACAACGACGGCCAGACCGTTGCGCTGCTGCTGCTTTACACCGCCATTCCTCCTCTCCCTAGCCCTGTCTGCGAGAGACTTGAGTCCTCCTGCGGTTCTCGCGGCTACGAAAGGGGCGAAAGTCGACTGCTGGATGAGCTCGGGGGTGGATTCGGGGGAGGAGAGCAGGACGGATTCCGCGCATGCTTGGGCGATGCAAGGAGACATGGTGATGGTTTGCGGTGGTTGAGGGAAAGGTGGTTCAGAGTTGGACGTCCTGATGGCGAAGTTTTTTGACGAGAAGGAGGGAAGGGAGAGAGGTGACCGGATTGAGGAGGGAAGGGAAGGGAACGTGAAGAGGGAGACGAGAGACGATGCGACCGGCGCGAGGAGAGAGAGAGAGAGAGGACGAGAAGGAGGCAAGGACGGGAAAGGGAAACGGTCTACGAGATGGAGAGAAGGTGGGAGGGAGAAAGGGGGAAGGAGAAGGGTGAGAGAGAGAGAGGGAGGAAAGGGAAGGGAGAGCAAGAGAGGAGAAAGGTGAATCTCGTTTCGACCAAGCACAGTTTCCTCCGATCGCGTGTTTCCCTCCCCTCCTCCCCTTCTCCAAGAAAAGATAAGCAAAAATCCGCAAGCATGTCTCTCTCTATTCTCAGCAGAGCAAGATAACAGCAAGTGCTCCAGATTCATGCTCTACTCAAGCTATTCCAGGCTCAAGGGGAACGCTCTTCTCCCTTGGCCTCTTCAGAGGGAACGACTTTTTTTGGTTCAGCCCGCCATCTCTTCTCATCTCCCCCACTGTTTTATCACTACCAACTCTCTCCTTCGCCCTGATCATCCGACCCTGTTCCCGCTTCGTTGTTCAGGCTCGGCCTGAGGTCGAATGCATGCAGAGAAGAAGGAGGCTGGGACAAGAATCTTGGATCTCGTTCGGAGAGTCGAGATCCGGCGACGCGTTCGAGCTCATCTGTCTCGAACGACGAGAGCGTTGCTAGGGAACAACGGAGGTATCCTGCTCTCATTTCTCGCTACAAAGCAAGGTCCTACACCCTAGCCCCTCTCCCCGGAAGGAGACAGTAGGGACCGGGAGACCTGTGAGGAGCAGCTCGAAAACCAAGCTGAGACTTCCGACGCGTCGTGGTCCCTCTCGAAGAAGAAAGGTTCCTATCGATCCCAGCATCGACTGCTTCACCCGACCTCTGATGATTCTGTCACATCCCTGTGATACTCAGAAGTCGAGGACGTGAAGAGGAGACGAACGAACGCGACGCGTCGAAGGTCTGAGTCCTGAGCCGCGTCGCTGGGAGTATTTGATGCTGTATCCGCGAACAAGTAGCAGCTCTAGGATGTTCCTTCCTCTGCAAAAAAAAATGATGCGAAAAGAGGGAAAGACGAAGGCGCGGACCCCCAAACAAGAATGAGAACGCCATGAGATCGGTCGGAAGGCAGGGTGGTGGGTGGAGCGGGAGATGGGAGATGATGAGAGAGGGAGAGAGAAAGCTGAGGATCTTGAACGATTTATTGATCTGTAAGGAAAGAAGGGAAAGATAAGAGGCATGGTCAGCTGGGTGCACGAGGGAACGAGAGGAACGAGAGAGAGAAAGACGAACGGGAGAGAAGCGAAGGGAAGAAGAGGGGAGGGACGGAAAACCGCTCCCCTCGAGTCTTCTTCCGTGAGAGCGATCTCCCATCGCTAGTATAGACCAAAGATCCCTTATAAAGAGGTCTAAAAGGGGTTACTGCTGAGAAAAGAAAGGGAGAAGATGGCCGTCGGGAGCAACTCGACTGTGGGATGAATTCGAGAAAGAAAAGTCGAGGTCACCTCTCAACTCCTTCCTTCTCTTCTTCCCTCCCCCCTCCTTCAACATGTCGTTCTCCCTCAGATCCACTGTAGCTTCGTGCTCTCGTAGATGTCCATCCTTCCTCCCTGTGAGTAGCGAACGAATCGCTCGTGCTTCTGGGCGACTGCCAGCCTCGTTCGTCTCCTTCGACTCAAGCTGACCTTTCTCCTCCTTCCCTTCCTTCCTCCTCTTCTCTCTCAGCCCACCTCCTCCCATCTCGCTCGTTCCTTCTCCCTCTCCCCTTCCGTGATGGGTCCCAAGGTTCCTGCTCGTATACCAACCGACGTTTCAGGTCCGGAAGCCATGACTTTCAGGGAAGCGCATCGTCTTCATCGAGTGAGTCGACCTCGTTCCTTCCCTCCCTCCCTCTCTCTCTCCCTCTTCGTTCCAGCGACTCCCATGCGTACACCTTCCTCTTCGCTCTTACTGACCAACATGTTCTTCTCTTCGTCAGGCCTGGCAAGTCGGTCATCCCAGCATGGGAATCTCGATCATGTTTCTCGTAGAGCTCGACAAAAAACGACCTTCGATGCGAGGTCGAACGCTCTTCCCTCGATCTACAGCGCTCAAGGAGGAAACCATCTTGGTCTTCTGTACAGAGGAACAGGTAGAGGAGGCTCTCGATGCTGGAGCAACCTACGCTGGTGGACCTGAACTCTTTGCCGATGTACGTTTCATCCTTTCTCCTTCTCCTTCGAACCGACGTTGAGCTCGAGCTGACTTTTCCTCCTCCCTTCACCCACCAACCACTCTCCCCTCTCTCTCTATACACTCTGGTCCATGCTCCTCCGTGCTCGCTAGGTCAAATCAGGCAAGCTCTCCCCCGACAACATCCTCTGCACGACCACCATGATCGACGAGCTTCAACGAAACATGGCCAAGGTCCTCGGTCCTAGGAACATGATGCCCAACGCTAAACGAGGATCCGTGTTCGAGAATGTGACGGCAGGAGTGGAAGCCAACAGGGGTGCCGTCGAGTGGAAGGTGGATCAGAATGGAGCCATGGGAATTTGTGAGTTCCAGCCTTTCCTTCCTTGGTCTCCTTCGCGTCGTTTCGTTGAGGTCTCCCAAGAGGTCGCTTCTTCTTCCTCTTGAGCTGCGAGCTGACTCTCCTATACCCTTTTCTTCTATCCCCCTCCTCATAGTGGTCGGACGAGTACGTCTTTCTTGCTTTCTTGCTCCTCGCTCCCTTCCCTCTCCTCGCTCGCACTCTCCCCATCCATCTTCCCTCTCCCTCCCCCTCCCTAACGCTCTCCTCCGTCTTCTCTTTCGCTCGCAGGCATCTTGGCCCTACGAGGACCTCGAAGAGAACCTCCTCACCATCCTTGAAGATCTTCGTTCGTGCGGAACCGTCAACAATCTCGACATCTCGAAACCTACGCGTGAGTCGCTCAACATCCCAACATCTCCATCCCTCCTTCTCTCGTCAACCTATTCTCTCCCACTCTATCTACCCTTCAAACCCCATTCCTCACGCTCGACCACTCTCGCTTTCTCTCTTCTCCCTCGTCCCTCTCCCTTCGCTCGTTCGACGTCGAACTGACCCTCCCTCCGTTCTTCTCTCGTTCGTTCAGCTGTCAACGTCCTCCAAATCCAGGCCACCACATCTCAGGCACCCGGAATCTTGATCAGTGATATACTCACTAAGCCCCGGCCCAGAGGATTCTAGAGGAAGGTCCTTAGCCACAGGAAAGGGAAAGGAGGAGGGGAGGGAGGGATGTGATGCGCTTTTTCGGATTGTTCGAAGTGAGTGAGAGCGAGGGAAAGAGCCGAACGGAGAGGAGAAAATAGAATGTGGCACGTTGGGGGTGTTGAGTGAGAGCTGAGCTGGGATGAATGGGGGGAGGTTGGGAAACCAGAGAGGACGCGTCGAGCGACGAGGATCCTCGACGTCCGTGACGAGCTTGACGCTGGACCGACTCCCTCCCCGCGGCCCTCAACCTGATACCGTGTCTCATCCGAGGTGGAGAAGCCGATCACCTCGAGTTGCAAGAAACGGATGCAGAGGGAGAGCGAGAAGGGGTCGTTCTATTCTCTGCTTCGTAACGGAGGAGAGGGAAGAAGACGCTGGTGAGTTGTATCCGAACCACGAGTTTCGCTGGCCAAACTGACGTCTATTCTTTGCTTCAGGGTGGGACATAGAGGAAAGCATCGGAGAGCGAGAGAGAGCTGGTGAGTGTGTGGGAAGGCTGAGCGTTTCAGGTTCGGACCGGGACGAGAAGGAGATCCGAGCTAGCTCAAGGGAGAGCTCTAGAAGGGAACAAGGCCAGATGAGGCCCACTCGGAGAAGATTTTCACTGACCGAGCTCATCTTTTCGTCTGCCTTCTAGCCGCGTCTGCAGAGCTCTCGAACCTCGTCTTTGCTCCTCCCTTTCCCTGGCCGCTTCTTTCTCGACGTGAGCTCGGTTTCCTCCTTTGACTCTCCCGACGCAGACTTCACTCGTAACCGACCCATATCCGTTCTCCTCATCCCTCTTTCTTTCTTCCCCTGCAGAAAACCTACTTCTTCGACATCTTCCCCTGAGGCGTTTCCTCGCACGATCCCCCTCCGACTTCACCTTCCGAGCTCTTCCTTCTTTAAGATCGCTGGGCACCCAAGGAAGAACAAGCGGATTTGTTCTACGGGATTTCTTGTCCCCACAAGATCACCAAGCGGAACGATCCTCGCTATCCTGGGACGCCAGCGGCCAGGCTCTTTCGTCTCTCGTCGCGTCTCCCTCGGTCGGCCTCGTTCTCTTCCAACGACGATATTCGAACTCGCTCCCCTTCCCTTGTTGTCGCCAAGACTTCAAATCGATATCTTGAAAGGCCAGACGCAGGTCTTCTTTTCCCTCTCAACTCCCACTCCCAGGTCTTCAACTTCGCTTCCTCTCTCTTTCAACACTTCTAAAAGGATCGCCGGTCGTTCCTCTTCGCCTTCAATCTAATCCCTCCAACCCTTCCCTCTTCCCTTCCAGTCCTCTTCCCTCTCTTCTTTCCAACCCCCCACACTCTCTTCGAACCAACCCATCCATCCTCGCAGGTCGACCTTCCCACCCAAACAACTTACTATCCGATGATCTCTTCCACCAACCTCCTCATACTCCTTCTCGCACCAGCTCTTGCTATCCTCGCTCTCCTCGTCAACGCTGCTCCCATCCCTCGACCCGAAGGAGGTTTCGCTCCCCTCAACAACCTCCTCGCTGGAAACGAAAAGTTCCGAACCTCGATAGAGACGACCAATCCTGGTCTCCTTTCGCTTCTTACGGAGAGTGGGCAAGCGCCTCAGGTGAGTAAATCGCGATTACATCGCATCGCAGAGCTGATTTGTCTCTTTCCTGTTCGTCAGAATTACATGCTCGCCTGTTCTGATTCACGAGGAGCTCCAGAGGTGAGTCGAGCCTCGACGCATCCTGCCTCCCTCTCGACGCCGATTCCCACCTACTCCTTCTCTCCCTTGCTCGTCATCTGATTCCCCGTGACTTTGCATCTCTCGTAATTCCAGGTCTTCACAGCCTCAGCTCCTGGAGTAAGTTTTGACATCTTGCTCATGTCTTCATCGCGCTCGCCCTCTCTCTTTCTCGCAGCGGGCTGAACTTTCCTCCTCTTCCTCCTCTTCCTCCTCCTATTTCCCTTGGCAACTCTGTTTCTTCTTCTCCCCTCCTTTCTTAGACCATGTTCACGGACCGAAACATCGTGAGTCCTCCTTCAACTACTCTTGCCAGCGATCTCAGCGATCTTCGACCTCCCTCGTCGCCTGCCCTTCCCCGACCTCCGTCGAACTGAACTCGTCGCTCTTCCTTTTTTTTTTTCTTTCTCAGGCCAATCAGTTCCCTGACCACAATGCTGGAGGAGATAACGGAGCTGCTACGGTGATGACCTACGCTGTCGAGGAGGTATGTTTCTTCGTCGAAGGTCGACCAACGGAGACTCTTCGTCGCGTCGGCGTCCCTGATCTCTTCTTCGCTTCTTTCGGTTCTCTTCTTCTTCTCCCGTTTCAGCTCGGAGTCAAGCACATCGTGATCATGGGACACTACGGGTGAGTCTCGAAATGATGCACGAATCTAGTCGCTTTCGATGCGAGGACTTCAGACGCGTCTCTCGAATCAAGAAGCTGACTCTCCGTCTCTCTCTTTTCCTTCCTCTTCAGATGCGGAGGTGTCGCTGCCGCCATCGCTTCTCCTCCTGCAGCACCTTCCGAGGGAGAGGCTCGAGTTCAGGTACGTTTCTTCTTGAGGGTGAACGAGTGCGAGCTCGAAGTCGAGACTGACGCCTCTTCGTTTCTGATGTGACAGGCCTGGATCCAACCCATTCGAGAGCTTTGGGCTTCCTCCACCGTTCCTGAGATTGTCGCTGCTCGAGCTGCTTATGGAGATCGAACGGATATCGAGGAGCCTGATGTGAGTTTGCTCGATCTTCATCCTTGAAGCCGAATCCGTCGAAGAGAACGAAGCTGACTTCTTTCTCCTTTTCTCCAACCAGATCCTTGATCCTGCGTTCCGGTGAGTCTTCCCTTTCATTTCCTGAGCGCTTCACCAGATTGACGAGTCTTTCTGCTTTCTTGTCGAGCAGAAAGCTCGTCGAAGAAAATGTCAAGCTCCAAGTCTCGCACGCCGCCACCGATCCCATCATCGTCGAGCAGTGGGAGGCTTACATGTCCAACGCTTGTGAGTAAATGGCTCGTTCCAAACCCCTCGCCGTTTTTTTCTTCAGAGCAAACCCCTCTCCTCCTCCTACCCTCGCCTTCTCTTCTTCTCGAGGCTTGGACGTGCCGCAACAACGAGACTGACCTCGTCCTCCTTCGCTTCACAGACTTCCAAACCGACCCTGCCGCTGCCATCTGGGTCCACGGTATGGTGTGAGTAATTTTTTGCTGATCTTCTCGCAATATCCTCGAGCATTTCGCTGAACCGCTTCGTCTCTCTTTCTCTCGCACCCTTTTCCCCGTCCAGCTACGACGTGAGTCGATCACGCTCTCCCGTTTACCTTGTTTTCGAATCCTGCTGACTGTTCCTCTCTTTCTTCGCTCAGATCGGAACCGGAGTGCTCACCGACCTCAACATCTCGAGAGGACCAGGAAGCGAGGAAGGGGGAGTCGCTGCTACCGAAGGAGAGGTCGTCGCCGCCGCCGTCACTCCTGAAGCCGTCGTCGCTACCTCCGAAGTTAAGATTGTCTCCATGCCCGGAGCTGAAACTCCTGCCGAGAAGTAGAGGAGCCAGGAGGGAGAGCTGGGAGCGGTGTTGAACTCGGAGCTGAGCTTCGTCGTCTTCTTCCTACCTTTGACTTTGCATCTGGAGGGTCCTTAGCTATACCAGCAACTTCCCAGTGATGTAAATTTTCTCTTTCCGAGAGAAAGAAGCAACCTTGCTCGGAACGGCAAGAAGCCGGAAGCCCCTGTCGAGTTTCAGCCCACCCCACTCAACGCGTCTCAACGCGTCTGCCTCTTTTTCGATGGCTCCCCTTCTGAGATCTCGTCTCGTCATCGTTCCCACCCCCTCTACAAAGAGGGCGCTGGAAGAAAACAGAACGTCTGTCGGAGAACAGAGCAAGCGATCCCGAACGCTCGGTTGGAACAGATCCGCGACAGGTCGCCCTTCCCCATCATCGCTCTGACTTTCCCCCCAACCACATCTTCCTTCATTCCTTCCTTCCTCCCTCCGAACGTCCCTTCTTTGCTCCAACATGCCCAAAGTTCTCATCCATCCCTCGGCTGGGCCTTTCAGCGTCAACTACACCATCTCGACGCCGTCCTCTTCCTCTTCGACCCACATCGATGCGGCCCTCCCAACGCTCTTGCTTCTTCACGGTGGCCTTATTCCTTCAGAGACCTGGACTCGTGAGTGTTCGATCTCTTTCTCTCTTCTTCGCCGAAGTGAGCTGGGAAGAAGAGGGCAGAGAGGGCAATGAAAGGGAGAAGAGCTGACCTCAAGCTTTTCAGCTCAATTTCAGCTCAAGTCCTCAACGTAGACCTTCGAAGATTCAACCTCGTTCTGATGGACTGCAGGAAGCACGGAGGCTCGGAGGGAGGAGATGTGGAGACATTTTCCTTCGAGGTGAGTGGTCGGAGAAGCGAAAACAAACCCCAACCTTAACTTGACTTTCCTCTCCTGTTCTTTTCCCCCGAAGGACTCCATGGACGACGTGTTTCATTTCATGGTCAGGCTTTGTTCTCCATCATCTTGCGACGAAGATACTGATGCTCTGACTCCTCTCGTCGCTGCAGGAAGCTCTCGCTCTTCCTCCCTGCTTCCTGTCTGGCCTCTCTCTCGGCGCGTCGACCGCCCTTCACTTTTCCCTCCACCACCCGTCTCGCGTCCTGGGACTCGTACTGATTTCTCCACTTCCATGGATAGAGGTGAGATCAGCTCCTTATCTATCTGAATCGACCTCCAACTCACTCTTTTTCCTCGTTCGCTTCAGATTGAGGCCGGTCAGTCTTTCGCCTCCGTCGTCGACGTTCGAATTTCGAGCTTCGACCCGCTGATGGTTCTTGTCCGTTTATTCACAGTCAGCTCTGGTAGAAGGGAGCTCGTCGAGGTTTGGGGTCTCGCCATGAGTACTGGGAACAAGGAGCTGCTGCCTCACGTAGCAAACGGCGCTGCTCAGATGGGGATGGACAACGTCTCGAATCCGTTCATCGACGCGTGAGTCTCCCGTTTTTTGTTATAAATACTACATTTGGGATAGATCTGACATCCTTCGTCCTCCTCGTGTAGTCTACTGGAATGCAGTATCACCTACGGAATCGCCCAGTGGTCGAGTCCGAAACAAGTTCGTCTTTTCCTTTCTCGCATCAATCGGGCTCGTTCCCATGTCCTAATATACTCTGCTGATCCCTGCTAAACTCTCCTAAGATAACATCTCTGAAGGCTATCTCCTACGACCTGCTCGTTTCTCGGGGTAGGATCGGACGCGACGCGCTTGCAAAGATCACCTCCCCGATCCTCCTGATCTTCGCCAGCGCAGACTCTGCTTACCCTCTTCCACTTATCGAGGAAGTTCAGAGAGATCTTGTGGATGCTGGACTCGAAGTCGATCTGAAGGTCGTCGATGGAGCGTCTCAGTTGAGTTCCTTCGAACGCGTCTTTCCTCTCGACTCGAACTGACGCGTCGTCCCAATTCTTTTCAGCTTCGCGAACTGCACACAACCCGAGGCGTGAGTAGATGTGATTGAACCAAGAATTGATCGAGTGCTGACCATCTCTTGTCCGTTTCTTCAGCGTCAGCGCTCTACTCTTCGACTTCGTGAGGAAGAGAGCGACGCTCCCTCTGTTCGACGGCTCCCCGGACGTCTCCTCTCCTTTTCTCTCTACCCTTTCCCCCAAATATCTAGACTTTGAAGAGGATCCTTAGTTATATCCGATCCAACACTTTGAAACCGAAGTTGAAGGATCGAAGTAGAGGAGGGGGGAGACGACGTCGGGCAAGACGCGCGCGTCGCGAACTCTTTCTGGGGCGCTCGAAAATCCTCTCCGAGTCAAAGAGAGCAGAAAACTGCACTCTCGATGCACTCATCTTCTAGTTCCAAACTGTGATCACTCCTCTTCCACCCAGACGTCTCCGACAGAAGCAGTTTTTCTCGACGCTGAAACTGCGGACAACTTACAAAACCTCACCTCACCTCACCTCCCTCCTCCCTCCCTTCTCCTCCAACTCTCTCTCCCTCTTCTTTCTTCAAAGTCGAGTTTTCGCTACAGCGGCCCTCCCCCCGCCCCCCTACTACCTCCTACCACCCTCATCTCCGTCGAGAGATCCCTCAGCCATGGGAAAGGATAACAAGAAGACCGGAAAGGGACGTCTGTGAGTTCCTCCTTCTTGGACCTCAGCCCACCTTCCTGTCCCTTGCTCCTTCGAGCTCAGAAGCTCACCAGACTCTCCTTTATGGTGTTGGTGATTCAGGGATAAGTACTACAAGCTTGCCAAAGAACAAGGATACCGAGCTCGATCTGCTTTCAAGCTCATCCAGCTCAACAAGAAGTACGACCTCCTAGGATCGTCCAAGGTCTGCATCGATTTGTGTGCTGCTCCTGGAGGTTGGCTGCAGGTCGCTGCGAGGTACATGCCCGTAGGAAGTCTCATCGTCGGTGAGTGCTTCAGTCTGGTCGTTGGTGCTAGCTGGAGAACGTGGGGGAGGAAGGGAAAGCAAGGAAGAGCTTGAGCTCAAAAAACATCGAGCTGACCTCCTTCTCTTCTCCTTCCCTTTCTTTGCTTCTTGTAGGAGTCGATCTCGATCCCATTCGACCCCTTCCCTCCGTCATCTCCTTCGTCTCCGATATCACCACCGCTCACTGTCGTCAGCAGCTCAGGTCTCACCTTCACGACTGGAAGGCCGACATCGTTCTTCACGACGGAGCTCCCAACGTCGGAACCGCCTGGGTTCACGATGCCTACGGACAATCCGAGCTCGTGCTCATGTCCCTCAAGCTCGCGGTCGACTTCCTTCGACGAGGAGGAACCTTCGTCACCAAGGTCTTCAGATCGGGAGACTACAACTCCTTGATGTGGGTCTTCGGACAGTTGTTCGGAAAGGTTGAGGCCACCAAACCTCCCTCTTCTCGGTGAGTTTCGCTTCTCTCAGCTCTGCCTTGGAGTCCAGGACTCTTTACCTAACGTCTGAGCTTGGTTATCCTCACTCAGTAACGTCTCGGCTGAGATCTTCGTCGTCTGTCGAGATTTCCTCGCTCCCGCCCACATCGATCCCAAGTTCCTCGACCCTCGACACGTCTTCAAGGATCTCTCCTCCCTCATGACTCTCAACGAGAAGGGTACCTCGGCTGGAAACGCTCACGCCAACGTCTTCGCTCCCGAGAAGAAGAGGAGAAAGAGAGAGGGTTACGAGGATGGAGCCCTCACTCTCTTCAAGGAGATCGGAGTCAGCGAGTTCGTCAACTCTCAGGATCCCGTTATGACGCTCGGAACGGTCAACAGGATGACGTTCAAGGATCCCGAGGAGAAGGCGTGAGTGTTGCTTCCCTTTGAGTCCGCGTGCTTCCTGGAAGGTCGAAGTTCGACGCGTCGAGCTGACCTCGACTTCCTGTGCTCTCTTTCCACAGCTGGCTCAAGTCGGAGCACACCACTGGAGACGTCAAGTCCAACTTGGAGGATCTGAAGGTTCTCGGAAAGGGAGACTTCAAGGCGTTGATCAAGTGGAGGATGGCTATTCGAGAGGAGGTTGGTCTTGGTCTCGACGCGTCTTCCCTTCTCACGTTCGTATGCTGACTTTTCTTGTTTCCCCCCCTCCTTTTAGATCGGACTGGACGTCAAGCATAAGCCTGTCGACGATCACACCGAGGCTGCCGTTGTCGAGGAGCAGGATGAGGATGAGCAGATCGAGGAGGAGGTGCGTCTTGCTTTGCCATCGTGTCCAAATCCTCTCTCGATGCTCGAAGCTGATCGGTTCCCCTTCTTTCCCGTTTGCTTAGTTGGGTCGTCTCACTACCGAAGCTGCCAAGCGAGCTCGTCAAGATCGTCGTAAAGCTCAGGAGAAGAAGATGCGAGCCGTTACTCGAATGCAGCTCCGAATGACCGCTCCTACCGCCGACGGACTAGAGCTCGAGGACAAGGCCCTTCACGGAGAGGAGTTCTTCGATCTCGGAGAGGGAGAGCGAGGAGTCAAGGGACACAAGAAGGATCTCGTCTCAACGCTCGACAACGAGGGAATGTCTGGATCGGACTCGGAAGACAACGCTGGACCTTCGAAACCTCAGGAAGCCGAGGAGTTCCTCGACTCGGAAGACGAACGTGAGGCCAAGACCAAGGGACTCGAGACCGAGCTGGACGGACTCTACGACGACTACAGGGACAGGATGCAGTCGAGGGACAACAAGTTCCGAGTCAAGGAGGCTCGAATGAGGGACAAGACGAGAGAGTCGTGGAAGGGAATCACCGCTCCTGGATCCGACGACGAGGAGGAGGACGAGGAGGACGGAGAGGAGGGAGGATGGGAGAAGAAGCAGGAGAACCGAGCCAAGATTGGAGAGGAGCCCGATTCTTCAGACGACAGCTCGGACGAGGAGGGAGGGATGAGCGAAGGAGAGGACGACGATGAAGAGGAGGGAGTCGCTGGCCCTTCATCTCGACCCGCCACCGGATCGAAACGAGTTCGAGGAGGAGGATCGCTGTTGACTAAGCTCGGAGCCGACCAGGAGGAGATCAGCAGTGCCGCCAAAGTCTGGTTCGATCAGCCCGTCTTCAAGGGTCTGGAGGAGTTCGACGACCTCGACGAGGATGAGGACGACGAGGAGGAGGAAGAGGAGATGCCTAGCGAGAGTTCGGAGGAGTCTGAGATCGAGGAGGAGGAGGTGAGTGAAATATCACAAGCTCGGATTCGCCTCAGAATCGTGTTCGTCGCGTCTCGTCGAAGCTGACTTTGTGGTCTCTTTCCAGGCCGTCGGTTCCGATTCCGACTCGGATGGAGGATTCGAGATCGTACCAGCAGACCGAGACGACGACGAGGCCGGTCTTTGGGACGTTGAGGACGAGGATCAAGACGAGATCAAGCGGACTCGAGTTCGAGGTTCGTTCCCGTCTCCTTCGTCCACCTTCTCTGATCTCCTTTTTCCCAATCTGACCATCTTTTCTCTTCTTCTCCTCATCAGACCGAGGTCTCAACACCGCCGAGGCCATCACCCTCGCTTCTCAGCTCGTCAACCGAGAGAAGACCCTCACCCAGCTCGTCAACGACGGTTTCACTCGACACACCTTCGATTCCAAGGACGATCTTCCCCACTGGTTCCTCGACGACGAGACGAAGCACTACAAGTCGAACGTTCCCATCACCAAGGAGGCTGTCGAGGCCCTCAAGGCTAAGCAGAGAGCTCTCGACGCTAGGCCGATCAGGAAGATTGCGGAGGCGAAGGCGAGGAAGCAGAGGAGGGCTGCGATTAGGATGGAGAAGGCTTTGAAGAAGGCTGATGGTATCGTCAAGTGAGTCTCTCCCTTCCTCTACCAATCCTTCTCGTGCTTTCACGATCGAGAGCATCGAGCTGACCTCTCCCCTTCTCTCTCTCTTCGCAGCAACGACGACGTTACCGAGAGGCAGAAGGCTGGTCAGGTCGAGAAGGTCATGCGAAAGGGACTCGCCAAGGATCAACGTCGTCCACTCAAGATCGTTGTTGCTACTGGTACCAACCGAGGAGTCAAGGGAGTGAGTCCTCTTCCTGCCTTCGAACCCCCGTCGTCGTCTCAATTCTCTTCGTTCCTTTCTTTTGCTGACCTATCCCTCCCTCTTTCTTTTCTTCCTCAGCGACCCAAAGGAGTCAAGGGACGATACAAAATGCTCGACAGTGAGTTACTTTTCCTTCTTTTCCGCCTCGTCTCTTCTCGACGATCCTCCCTCGCCCTTACTCGATCGTTTACTGACTTCTTTTCCCCTCCTTCCTCTTGCCTTTCCTCACTCAGGTCGAGACAGGAAGGAGCTCCGAGCCAAGAAGAGACGAGAGAAGGCTGGAAAGCCCAACGGAGGAAGGAAGAAGAAGCAGTAGAGAGTCAATCGACTCCCGTCGCGTCGTCCTTTTTCGTTTCGTTCGGCCTTTCGTCTTCGTGCCCGATTCTCCCTTTGCTTTCTTCCTTTTCATCCCTTCCGTCGCATCTCTATTCTCTTCTTCGTTTACCTCTTGCATTACCCCTCCGTCTTTCTTGGTTCTCGTTCGGTCTGCTTCGATTCATCCTTCTCTTTTCGCTTTATTTCTTGTCGACGCCAAAAGAGGGAAGGAACTCTCTGGTGTACGAGTCAAACTACAAAACGATAGGATGCGTTATCTAACTACATAGAAAAGCAAGCAAGGCTCGTAGACTACTGTACGACAGCTCCCTCCGCCGATCCGACTCCCTCCCCTCCCACTCTCGCCTTCTCTCTCCTCCTCTCCATCACGAGATAAAAGGCAACCAGGTCCTCCTCCCCGTTACTGGCGAAGGGTCTAGCCAGAAAGGAAGGGATCTCCTCCAGCGGGACCCACTCCGTCCTCCGCGTCCCATCGAGCGCCCTCCTCCAGAGTTGAGCTTGAGGGACGCGCGACGTGCAGCCTCGACGAAGACAAGCTTCGAAAGCCGACGTGCTCTCGGTGCCCTCGAGGAGGAGTACGGAGTCGGGCCCAAACGAGGAGAAGCATTCGAGTCGGGTCCACAGGGACGTGAAGGACGTGACAAAGTCGAGGGGAACGAATCGAACTGTGGGTGGGATGTCGGATCCATCGCCGAACCCTCCCCAGAGCTGAAACTGAGCTGGATTCAGAAATCGGATAAGGTCCGTCCACCGAGTGAGATCGTGGGAATGCCCGAATTCGAGACTGAGGACCAGGACAGGAAGGGGGGACGGAGGGGAGGGAAGAGCGGAAGCGAGCTCAACCAGCTGCTGAAAGCTGTCGATGGTTAGGGAGCCGTGAAGCCGAACTCTTTCCGATGGGAGGAGAAGAGAAGTGATTCGCTCAGATTTGGGAGAGGACTGAAAGACCTGTCGTACCCATCCGATGAAGTGGACGAGAAACAATCAGCAAGAGCAGGGAACGGGCGACCAATAGGGGAGAGAGGAGCTCACCCTCGATTCGACAAAGTCGTACGCTTGAACGGGATCCAACGAGACTCTACTTCCGTAGATGAAATCCGAGGAAAGCTCCAGGAGCCTGAAGGAGACGAGGGAGAGGACCAGATGCTCCTTGGTTTCGAGGAGGTCGAGGACGAGGGAGAGGAGTTCGACGGGGAGGGAGAGAAGCGAAGTGGGAGGTCCAGATGCGACGTTGCGAGAAGGAGCGACCTTATACTTCTCCTGAGGACGTCAAAAAGAATCCAAGTGAGCTTGTGGCGAAGCAGTTCTAGTAGGGGAAGTGAGAGAGACAAGACAACGCACGAGAGACCACGACCAGATTCCTTCGACGTCTTCCCTCCCTCTCACCCCTTCTTCGTAGATCCAATGACCTTGAGGTACTCCCATCCTCGAGATCTCAGCAACGACCGAGTCCTGGTTCCTCTCGTTTCTCTTGAGGAGAGCAACTTCCTGTTTGAGCGAGGTGTTCTCTGACGAGAGACGAGCGATGGACGAGCGTTGAGCTTCGGTCTCCTCCTTGAGCTGACTGACGAGGACGAAGAGTTGAGCAAATTGGGAAGCGACCGCGGACTCGTTTAACCCTGCTGCTGGTTGGAGTGCGAGTTGAGAGAGCTCGTGATGAGTGGAAGGGTGGGTCATCGAGGAGGAGCAGGAGGGAGGAGGAGGAGAGCGGACCACGTCTTGGCTGATTCGAGAGCTGGAAGGGAGGAGGTGGTCCTGATTTGAGAAAGAGGTGATTGAAGGGTAAGTAATCAGTACTATGGTCTCGCGAGACTTATAGGAAAATCCGAGGGACTGGGAGAACGGAGCAGGAGGAGGAGGGGAGGGAGGGGAGGGAGGAGTCAAGCTCACCTTTGGTTCTTCGTCCACCTCTGGCCTCCCTTCGTTCGAGAGTTCGTCCTGCATATCCAGCGAAAAGATGGTACTGATCCTAGGAATTTGTAAGAGACAAAGGATTGGCCGAAAGAAAGCTTGTGGATGGAGGAGGAAGCCGTTGGGAGGGAAGGAACGAAACGGTCGAGCTCAACCCATCTGTCCTCCTCGAGAGCTGTCCTTCCCTCAACCACGACTCTCTTCCCTTCCAACTTTTCTTACTTTTTCGAACCTCTCCCTTCTCTCTTACCTCGATGGATCTCATCCTCTCTCGAATCACTCAACTCGAGGAGCAGGCTCGTCTTCAAGCAGCAACCATCGCCAACCTCTCCCTCGAGAACACGGCCCTCTCCTCAACCGTCTCTCTTCTCTCCTCCACCGTCGCCCGCCTCTCGTCTCGAGAAGAGTCCAACGACGCCTTCCATCGTCAAGTCGAGTCCAAGCTGTTCCCTGATGGATTCTGGGCATGGGAGAAGAGTGCGAAGGAAGCTGGAGAAGGTGTTTGGGTTTGGTCGAACGTGAGTTGAGCTTCGCTTCTTCCCTCCCTTCCCTTTCTCTCCCTCGTCTTTGTTCTTCCCCTTTGAAGTCCCTCGAACCTCATCCCTCGAGCTTAGCATTCATTCGCTGAATCTCATGCTCATCTCGGCTTCTTTCCTGGCAGGATAAGCATAGGAAACCCTCCCCCACGGTCAAGGTCGGACGAACCTCCTCCCTCGCCTCCCTCCCAACCGAGCTCCTCGAAACCATCCTCTCTCTCGCCACCTTTACTCAGCACGCTCGTTTACAGGTCTTGCGCGTCTGCTTCAGATTCCTAGAGATCCTCGGGCCCGTCATCTATCGACGGGTTTGCATCGAGGGCTCCGAGTCGGCAATGTTGTTCGTCCTTCCACGCGTGAGTTTGTTGAATCCTTCTCCTTCTTTCAAAGTCCGGAATCTCTAAATCTAGCTGAACTTGGTACGCACTCTCAGATCTCAAACCCCAGTCCCTCCACCGCTCGAGTCAGCGCCCTCCTCATCCCTCATCATCTCCTGCTTCGTGACTACCCCGACGACGTCCCCCCTTCCTCCCTCCTTGCCCTCACCTCCGAACGTCTACCGGATCCCTCTCTCATCGTCGTAGCCAACCTCAAGATCGAATCGGTGGCTGATTTGCCAGAGGACTTTCTTCTCTTCTGGTCACCGATCCTGAGGCTTCTCAACCCAATCGCGTTCACCCTCGTCGACGCGCGAACGAGGGACCAGATCCCTACAAGCAGACGGTTGAAACCGGTGGAGGTAAAGATGATGCCCTTCCTCTCCAAGTGGAACCTTCTCCGATCTGTCACCTCCGTTGGACCGTGCACGTCCCTCTCTGTCCACCCCGAGGAGGAGGAGGAGGCGGTCGACGTGTCGATCTTCCAGGACTCTTTCGAGAAGAGGATCGATGGGTCGGTACCCGAGTTGGAGATGTGGTGGAAGACGGTGAAGAAGGGTGGAACGATCGAGCACGAGCTTTTGGATGGGATGGGGCTGTCGAGGATGCTGCAGGAAGGCGAACCTCCCTACTTTGACGAGTTGCCCGGCGAGCCTTGGATGGTGGCGGCGCTGCTGAAGAGGAAGGAGGATCCGAACGACTGGGAATAGGTACTACTTATTTACCTTATCCTTCGATACTTCGGATCTTGATTTCGTTCGCTTTGGAGACGGTTCGAGGGAAAGAGAGTCTGCGTGCGATGCGACGCGTCTCCTTTGCTGTTCCCTTGCCCCTTCCTCCTCGCTTCAGATCACAGCAAAGCCTCTTCGAAACCAGAGAATGTCGTGAGATATGAGCTCAGTAAGGTAGAGTGAAATCCAAGGTGAAGTGCAGGAGGAAGAAAAGCAACGAAGAGGGAGGGAGAGGCAAAGCGAGCGTGAAGAAGGGAAGGAAGGGAAAGAGAAACGAGCGACTCCCAAGAAGTGAAAAGGAAGAAGATGCAAAGGAAGGTAAGATGATGAAATTAAGGGGTAGAAATGCTGAGGGGAGGAGACGGTAAAGGAACGATCGATGTGTGTTTGGGACGAAAAGGGAGAAGAGGCAACGACGAAGCAAAAGCAAAAGGTGGGATGGGAAACGAAAGAGTTACAGGGGTGGATCCAGAGCTTGAACAACATGAAAAGTCCGGATAAAAGAGAAGAGCAAGAAGAAGGAGACGATCGAGGGAGAGAGAGGAGAGAGAGTAACGAGCGAGTCGAGTCGAGCCGATGAACGACGCGAATCCGAAGCTAGCATGACTCCTTTACCTCAACCCCTCACGAGAATCAGCCCTCAGGTTCTCCCAACGTCAACATGAGGAAAAATCCCAACAGATCCAACACGCATCGTCCTTTCCTCTCGATCCCTCTCGCGTCCCTCCTTCCCCTCCCTTCCTTTCCCTTAAGCTCGCTCCCACACCGTTCTTCTCCTTCAGCGTCGCCTTTCGGAAGACCCGTAGAGCCAGTCGAACTGTCGCTTCCCTTCATTCCTCCCACGTCTCTCGTGAGTAAAGAAAAAAACACGTCCAAGATCGAAGAAAGAACGAGCTCATCGAGATCCAAAAACCCCTTCCCTCCCAAAACCCCGCTCCGTTTGCTACTTCATCTTGGGCTTCTTGGCTACAAAACAACCAACAGCAAACACAGACGTCAGCCCAGCTCCAGCTTCTCAGCTCTCGAGGGAGGAGGAAAGGGAACGAAGGAAGGCAAGGAAAGTGAAGCTGACCTCCGTACTTCGACCTCGACTTTGTTCGTCCCACCACCCCAGCGCAATCCTGGGCTCCTCGAATGACTTTGTACCTGCGAGAAAACGAGCACAACGAGAGATGTTCAGCAAGCGGGTTCGAGAAGTCGAGAAAACAAGAAGGAGGAGAAGGAAGGCGAAAACGCGAGCTCAGCTCGCCTTTCCTTCCTTCCTCCCTTCCTTCCTCCCGCCCTTCCTCGAAGAGAAAAGAAGAGTTGGAAAAAGTGTTTGACGGTTTAACACTCACTTCACCCCCGGCAAATCCTGCGTCCTCCCACCTCTCAGCAGCACCACGCTATGCTCCTGGAGGTTGTGACCCTCTCCCGGGATGTAGGCCATCACGAACTTCCCCGTCGAGATCTTGACTCTGCAGACTTTACGGACCTGTCAAAAAGAACGGACCAACGAACGGATGGATACGATATCAGTAACGAGCACGATGGATTTCAGAATGGAACCAAAGGTAACAAGGAGAAGGAAGAACGAAGGACGTACAGCGGAGTTGGGCTTCTTTGGCTTCGCCGTGAAAACCCTAACGCACACGCCCTTCTTCTGAGGACATCCTTCGAGAGCTGGAGCTCGGGTGGTTCGTTTGACTCGTCGGTAGACGTTTCGACGCGGGAGACGGCAGACTTGGAGGGTCGTGGCGAGGGTGGGGAGAGTGCTGGAGAAGGAACGAGTGCTGAGGGGTTGAGCTCGGAGGGAGGAGGGGATCGTTGAGCGAGCGAGAAAGGAGGAGGAAGAAGGGGACGAGGAGAGGAAGCGTGATGGCGAGGCGAGAGAGCGGAGGAGAGGGCGACGGAAGATGGAGAGGGACATGGTGGGCTGAAGGGAGGGAGGGAAGGTCGAAGTTGGAGGTTGAAAAGGAAGGAGTTAACGATTTCGCGAGCTCCCTTCCTTTCGAGTAACGATTTTATTTAACCACCAACCACGACCATCTCCCCACCTGATTCCGCTTTTCCTTTTCCTTTCTCTCTCGCCTGTCCTCTCTCAAGTCGAACGTCGATAACCCCGCCCTAGCAGGAGACACCGACCGTCGAACGTCGCCTTCTCCTCTGCTCTCGCAGCTCGTCATTCTCTCTCTCAAGCTCGTCATCCTCGCCCAAAACTCGCATCGTTTTTGTTTCTCGACCACTTATAGAGGTGAGCTTGACCTTCGTTAGTGTCTACAAGCTGTTGAGATAAAGGGCAGAGGGAGGTGGCGAGAGGGAGGAGGAGAGGAACGTGGGTCGGTTGAGTCAAGCGAGGGAGGAGGAGGAGGAGCGAACGTCATGATCTCGAGTTTCACGCTCAAAGGGTCCGAAGAGAAGATTTTCTTTGTCGGAGAAGAGTGCTCTGGGAGCATGCGCTACTCTTGAACATCTTCATCCCTTTTCTCGATCTCGAAGCGAGCTCTAATCGGTCGTTCGGAGCTGTCCTTTCCTCGAAGCGAGAGCTGACCTTTCTCTCCTCCTCCTCCTCCTCCTTCTCTTTCTTCTTCTTCTTCTTCTAGTTCTTTCCTTTCACCAACCGAGATGATTTTCCTCCACCCTCCTCGACTGGCTCTCTCCCTTCTACTCTTCCTATCAACGATCGTTCACTCTCAGCAGCAGCAACCACAGGCTCTCTCGCTCATCAACGACGAAGACCCTGAGCTCCCCCTCTCGTCTCCCTCTTTGGAACCCCTCTTGACTTCTACCCTCGTCGACGTCCTCTCCTCGGACGCTGACTACACCACTCTCATCCACTTACTCCAACGAGCGAAACTCATTCCAACGCTCAACAAACTCAACGGATCAACCCTCTTTGCTCCCACCAACGACGCTTTCCAACGAGCTCAGCAGACGGAGGGAGGGTTCTGGCAGGGCTCGTTCCTTCTCAGCAACGACAACAATCTATGGGACGGCGACAAGAAGAAGAAGCAAAAACCAGACAACATCCTTTTCGAACTCCGTCAGAACCTCCTCTACCACCTCCTCAACTTCACGCTTCCTCTTCCCTCCTCGTCTTCCTCCTCCCTCTTCGACTCTCAACACCCTCAAACGCTCGAAACCCTGCTCTTTCCTTCGAGGTACTCAGCCCATACGACTCCCTCCCCGGCTCCTGCGCCGCCTTGGTTGCCTGAGCGAGAACGAGGAGGACTGCTTGGGTTCGAGGGACAGAGAGTGAGAGGGATTCGGAGAGAGGAGGAAGACTGGGTGGGAGTCGATTGGAAGGGCGAAGGAGGAGTCAAGGTTTTGGGGATGAAGGAAGCGGCAAACGGGGTGGTGGTCAAGGTGGAGGACGTGTTGGAGAAGCCGAGGGATGTTGGTGAGTGAAGAAGAATTGAACGAATCGAACGACGCGTCGTTTTTCGGGTTTCGTTTTGGATCCTTTCTTTCTTTTCCTTTCCTTTTCTCTCTTGTTTGCCCCTTTTTTTTCTAACTAACTTTCTCTATATTTTCTTACCTCTCTTGTTTCTCCCTTACAGCCTCCACCCTCCTCTCCCACCCCTCTCTCACCTACCTCTCGTCCCTCCTCTCCCCACCTTCTCCTCCTCCTCCTCCTCACCACTTCCCTCTCCCCTCCGACCCCTCCAACCCCATCCCACCTTACTCCCCTCTCTCAGGCCTCCGTCTTTCTCGGAACCAAACGCTCTTCGCTCCGTCCAACACCGCCTTCGCTCAGTTGCCCAAGATCGAGAGAAGCTACTTGGAGAGCGCGTTCGGCAGGGAGGATGTCGCTTGGATCGTTAGGATGCATGCTGCTGCTGCGGTTGGTGGTGGTGAAAAGGATCCGAAGGAAGAAGGGCAGCGAGTCGGTTGGAGGGAGACGTTCGTTGGTGTTAATGGGAAGAAGGGAGAGGTCAGGGTTGGAGAGGGAGGGAGGGTTTGGGTGGAAGTGGACGAGGAGAGTGGGGAGATGAGCGTTGGGTTGGTTGATGATGAAGGGAAGGAGAAGAGGAGGGAAGGAACAAAGGTGGTGGAGCCGGATGTGTTTTGTGAGAATGGTGAGTCTGAGGTTGAACGAGAAGGGAGACGCGTCGAGGACGAAGAGTACTAGAGGACTGATTTATCGGGTTTGTATTGGATTGGGTTTGGGATTGGATCGAAACAGGCGTGATTCATATCATCGACGATCTACTGATTCCAGAGGGAGCGTTCAAACTTACGACGGAGAAGGTTCGTCCTCATCGACGCGTCGCGTTTCTCTCTTCTTTTCTTTCGTCAACGCTGACACTCCCTTTTTCTTTCGATTACGATCCACTTCCGCCAGACCCTCATCGGTCTCAACGCAACCCTCTTCGTCACCCTCCTCCGATCCGCCAACTTGACCTCCTACATCGACTCCTCCTCCTCCTCCGACTCGTACACCATCCTCGCTCCGCTCGATTCCTTCCTCGACCCTTCGTCCTCTTCTTACAACCCTAACGCCTTCGACCCACTCTCCCACTTCGAGGGAGGAGACGGGATCCCTCGACCAGGCTCGAAATCCCTCTCCGACATCCTCAAACTTCACATCCTTCCGGGACGACTGAGACCCAAGGATCTGAGGGACGGAGCGTTGGTGCAGACGGAGTCGAAGCTGGGGAGTCTGAGGGAGGGGAGACAGGTCGTCAAGGTTGGGGTGAAGAAGGTTTTGGGTGGGTTGGAGAACGAGGAGGAGGGCGCGATCTTGGTGGATTGGTTGAGGGAGAGGGAGGAGAAGAGCGCGTCGTTGTCGTCGGACGAAGGAGACGACGACGATCGTGGTGGAGGAGGAGGACCTGACCAAGGCGAAGGCGAAGGCTCAGAAACCTGGGAGCAAATCCAATTCAACACCGTCGACGTCGTCTCTGCGCCCATCGAAATCGGTCGTTCCATCATCTACCTCCTCTCCTCCTTCCTCGAACCCCCTCCGGACTTTGTCCAAACCTCCGCTCCCGACCTCCGACTCTCCACCTTCGTAGCAGCCTCCTTCTCCTCCGGCGTCGACCGAGAGCTCAAAGCTGCTCCAGGAGTGACGTTCTTCCTCCCTCGGAACGAAGCGTTCCGCTCGCTGGGGTTGGTGATGAACTACCTGTTGAGGAGCGATGCGAAGGAGGAGTTGAGGAGGGTGTTGAAGGGACATGTGGTTGGGGAGGTGCTTTACGGGGAGGATTTGGAAGAGAAGGCGAGGAAGGGAGCGTGGGACGGGAGGACGTTGGAAGGAGGGAAGCTGGTGGTGAGGCCGGGGAGGAAGGATGGGAAGGTGACCGTGGGAGGAGAGAGGAGGGAAAGAGATGGCGAGAAGTGGAATGGAGAGTGGAGGGATGGGGAGGTGGTGCTGGAGGACATGATCACGTCGAACGGGTGAGTCGTTTTTGTCGTTTCCTTCGTTCCCTCGACGCGTCGCTGACTCCTCTCTCAACCTTTCCTTTCGTCGTCTCGGCAGAGTGATCCACCAAATCGACTCGGTCATCCTCCCTCCTTCCGTCGACATCACCCTCGCCAAAATCCTCAAAGGTTCCTCCAACAAGATCATGGCTGAACTCCTTCTCAAAGCCAACCTCTCCTGGATCCTCAACGGAACCGCTCCTCCAGAAGCCGATCTCGTTCGACTAGGAATCTCAGGATGGCTTCCACCTCCTCCTTCCACCCTTTCCCGTCTCCCTTTCACCAACCGACCAACGACTCCTCCGGACGACGACCAAACCTCTCCCAACCCACCCGCTCTCTCCTTCCCGCTCTCCTTCACCCTCCTCGCTCCCACGGACGAAGCCTTCTCCCGAATCAACCTCACCCAGTACCTCCTCTCCCCACCTCTCCTCCTCGACCTCCTCAAACTCCACATCATCCCTTCGCAATCGCCTCTTCCGCTCAACCCGAAAACAGCTTCCAAATCCACACCGGTCGCTCTCCCTCCCCCGACGGACGGTCGACCGCTTTCCCTGAAGGAAGACGTGCCTTACCTGACGCTGCTGAGCGCGAGTAGCGCGTATGGGGATTTGAGCTTCAGGCAGGAGGGGAAGGGAAAGTTTGTGGTGGGGATCAAAGGAGCGAGAGGGAGGGAGGAGGACGAGAGGAACGATTGGGCCTTCGTGGGAGGGAGCGGGAGGGCGAGTCCGAGGTGGGGGGACGAGGAGGAAGGGAGTAGCAGCGAGGAGGTGGAAGGGGAAGAGAAGGAAGGCGGAGTGGAGTTGGTGTTGAACGGGGTTAGTAGAGGAGGAGGGGTGATCCTGATTTCGTCGGTGTTGGTGCCGTTTCATCCGTGCGTCCTTTCCGTTTCGTTTTCGTTTTCGACGCGTTTCTTCTCGCCATCTTGCTGACTGACAATTTATTTTCTGATTCCTCCTTTTGTAGAACATGGGTGATGGTTTGGGGATGGACGGTCCTAGCAATCATCGTGGGATCGATAGCTGCTTTGACGGCGGTGGGGTTGGTTGGGTTCTGGTTGTGGTCGAGACGCGTTGAAGCCACGACGGATTACGAGGTGAGCGCTGCGTTTCTCACTCCGTCTTGACACCTTTTTCGAGAACTGAAAACTGAGAACTGACCATTGCTCGTTTCGTTTGTGCTTGCTTCGTAGCCGCTGAGTAACGAGGAGGACTGAGGACCTGTTCGTTCGTTCGTTCCGACGCGACTCGACTTGACGATCGTCTTTCTCTCTCCTTCTTCTTCGCTCGCTCGATTCACGTTGTAATCCTGTTTTCTTTGTAGATCTCTTTTTTCATATGTTCCTTGCTCTTCCTGCATGCCCTAAACTAGACAGTCTAATAGATGAATGACCTCGAACGAATTGAATTGTCGCGTCTCCTCCTCCCTTCGCAGCTTCAGTCCCTCCTCGAAGCCTCGTACTGCACATGACTCTTCTTCTCAGATACCTGTGCTCAGAAATACCGACACGTGGGAAGCGTGGTTGGAAGCGATGCGAGGGAAAGGTGGAAGGGAGGAGAGCATCGAAGGGTCGGACGACGTCGTCTTCCCTTCTTCTCGAGATCGAAAGGGAACCGAAATCAAGATCCGAAGTATCGAAGGATAAGGTAAATGAGTAGTACCTATTCCCAGTCGTTCGGATCCTCCTTCCTCTTCAGCAGCGCCGTCACCATCCAAGGCTCGCCGGGCAACTCGTCAAAGTAGGGAGGTTCGCCTTCCTGCAGCATCCTCGACAGCCCCATCCCGTCCAGCAGCTCGTTCTCGACCGTTCCATCCCTGTTCACCGTCTTCCACCACATCTCCAACTCGGGCACCGAGCCATCGCTGCTCCTCTCGAAACAGTCCTTGAAGATCGACGCGTCCTCCTCCTCCTCCTCCGAAAGGCGGACATACAAAGACGAGTGCGGTCCAACCGAGGTAACGGATCGAAGAAGATTCCACGTTGGCAGGAAGGTCATGGCCTCGACGTCACCCTTTTTCATCCGTCTGCTGGAAGGGATCTGCTCTCCGAACCCCTCGAACCTCCAAACTCCTCACTTCTGAGCAAATTAACCTCTCGGGGATCGACGGGGAGTGTGGAGGAGGGGGAAGAGGGGGAAGGAGAGGAGGGAAAGGAGGGAGGAGACGGCGACGCGGTCACCCTCGGGCCCTCGAGACGTGATTTCTTCTTGGCGAGTGTACGTTGGAGGGAGCTTTCGAGGTAGATACGAACTGAACTGGATAACAAACTTTTCCTGCATCTCATCCCTTCTAACTTCGTTCCTTTGCAACCTTGCACAGCGAAGGGAAAAGCCAAACGAAAGTCGACGCGTTTCGTTTCGGATTCGCTTCCTTGCCCATTCCTCCTTTTTCCGTCCCACAGGCCTGCTTCGAAGTCAGAGGTCGACGACGGACATCTTCCTCGCTTCCGAGAACACAAAGAGGGAGAGAGGAGTCAAATCAGCCTCTCCTCTCTCCCTTTTGCTCAGCTCTCTCTCTCTTTTGGGCTCAACTCAACTCAAATCCCATCCCAGCCATCTTGCTCTTCTTATTTCCTCTTCTTCCAAACGCACAACCAGGGCTCTTCCCAAAAACCGGTCATCGAAATCAACTCACACCTCCCCTCCTCTCCTCTCCAAACACCCCCACCCCTTCCTCAACCCCATCTTCTCGATCAACGCCACAGGCATGCAGTACACTGGATCGATATCCTGTAGACCTGGATAGCCTAGTAGGCTCAGACCTGCGAGCAAACGAAAACGAACGGAAAGGGAAAGGGAAAGGGGTCAGCGTCGAACGAACGAACCAGAGAGGGAGAGACAAAAGAGAGAGAGACGTACCAGCGACTCCGAAAATAGTGTGAAAGACGTCAACCATATCTCCTGGTCGGTCGGCGATTCCTCCTCCTTCGGGATCCTGTGAGGAGGAAGCAAAGAAGAGAGGGTAGGGAGGGAGAGGGACGCGTCAGTTTGGGTTTCGGTCGAGCTCGTTTCAACGAACAGACGAAGGGATATAGGCGAGGATTAGAAAAGAAGTAAAGGAAGGACAGAGAAGAAGAAGCCGAGAGAGGCAAAAGAGTGAACGAAACAACGTACCTGAGCCGACAAAATAAACCCTTCCAACTTCCTCGAATCGATCCAGTGAAGCTTGTTGATGATGCTCAAAGCGGCGAGGTTCCACCATGAGTAGCAGACCTGGGTTTAAACGCATCCCAAAACCCCATCAAACGAGCGTCAGCTCAAATAAGAAGCAGGGAAACGCAAGAAAGAAGAGCGAGCAGCGACGCGACTCGACTCACATCCTCGAGCTTCTCGGGTCGTCCGTTCAACCCTCCGTTGGGCAGTTGACGTTCAGCGAGCCACCAGCCAAGAGTTTCAGCGTCCACTTCTGTTTCGACGGCGTCGAGAATGGAGAGAGCTGCTAGGCAGACGAATACTGGAGATGGGAGAAAGGAGGGAGAGGAGGTGAAGGTCAGTTCTCTTCGCTCCTTCGTCCTCCGTCTTCGAGTCTCATTCCGTGTCGCCTCCTCCACGACAGCCCGATCCACGTCCCCCAACTCCGATTGTCCATTGTCAAAGCGATCCCAGCTCAACCTCTCCCACCCAAACCCAAAAAGACAAGGCTCGAAAGGACTCACCCGACCCCCCGTGCGTCTCACTCCCCTCCCCCCACCCGAACCCCTGATCGAAATTCCTACACCTCCTCAGCCAGCTCAACGTCAACTCCCTATCCAGCCTATCCAACGTTCCGAGTAAAGAAAGAGCGGAGATGGCGATGTAGAGGAAACGAGTGTCGGTTTCGCCCCATTTGTCGCCGGCGAAGGTTCCCGAGGGAGTTTGGAGGGAGAGGAAGACTGGTTGGGAGGGGCGAACGAGCGAGCAGTGGGGCGAGGTGAGCGAAGGAGGAAGGGAAGTGGACGGAGGTTGAGGTGAGGAGGGAAAGGGAAAGGGAAAGGGAGACGGAAGAGAGGAGACGAACAGGTCGTGAGTCGTTCGACGTCGAGCAGATGCCCTGCATCTTGCATCAACAGGATCTGGATCGCCGACAAGGTCGTAAGCGCATGAGCGTCATGTTTAGGGTGAGCTGCGAAACCTCCTGAAGAAAAACGAAGTGGAAGATCGACCGAAGGTGAGTCTTCGAAGCGAACGAGAGAAGGAGATGGGTTGAGCTCGCTGGACTTGAACTGACCTCCCTTCTCATCCCAACAGCTCATGACCCACTTGATCATCTCCTCCTTATCCAGTGCGTCCTGTCGGTTCATGATGTAGAGAGCTGTAAGACCCCAGTAGATCCCGTTCAGCCGAAGGTGCTCCGAGAGGTGGTACGAGAGGTCGGATTCCTGAGAAAGGTCGAAGGAGGGAAGGTGAGCTTTTGAGCGCAAAGACCGCGAGAGAAAGAGGTGGTATGGACTCACATTGGATAGAGACTGAATGTACTTAACGTGAAGATCTACAGCGAGGGTTGTTGCTGAGGAGGTTGGGGGAGTGGGGGTGGCGGAAGAAGAAGAAGGAGGAGGAGGAGGGAGGGAGGAGGTCGAAGCTGACATGGTTTAGGGCGCTCCTTGAAGCCGTTGGAACGAGGATTGGATGGGAGTTTCGCTGGGGAAAGAGTCGAGCGTGGTGATTAGTGTCTATAGAGTCGTTGAGAGAGTCCGAAAAACGTGATGCTGATGGTTTGTAGACCACTTTGAAACTGTTTCGAACGCGTCCATTCGATTCGTTTTCGCTGTCTCCTTCTCCAACTTCCATCCACTCTCCCTACCCCCTTTTCTTTCTCTTTTTCGCTTCAGATATGGTTGTTTACGGAGGAGGTAAGTCGGCCATCTCCTCTGCCCTCTCTCTTACATTGACTGACTCTCCTCTCTGCTTCTCTCCTCCCACAGACGAAGGTACCTCTCCCTCTCTCCCTGCCCTCCTCCTTCCTCTCTCAAGCTAAGCTCACACCTCCTTCGTTTCTTCTCCTCAGTTTCCGCCATCGTGCTTGACATCGGATCCCACACCACTCGAGCCGGCTACGCAGGAGAGGATGTTCCCAAATGTGTGATTCCTACAGCTCACGGTTTCCTGGACGAGGAGCAGACGGAGGGAGGAGGGAAGGTGCGAAAGTACTTTGTTGGAGAGGAAGGAGCGAATGGTTGGAGAGCTGGGATGGAAGTTGGGAGTATGATGAGTGATGGGATCGGTGAGTCTTCCTTTCGTTTGTACTTTCGACGTGGTTAGAGGTGGATGGGAAGGAGGGGAGAGGGGGGAAGATGGGAAGGGAGAGGGTGTGAGCTCGCGAATCAAAGAGGTTGAGCTCGAAGGAGGATCTGGGTCGGAGCTTCTGGCATACATCCGGGCTCGAGGAGGAGCTCTGTGTATCGATCATGGAGGAGGCAGTTCGTCAAAGAAGCAACGACAGAGCTGGAGCGTTGAGAAGGATGGTGAGCTCGAAGAAGGAGGAAGGAAAACAGAGAGCTCAGCTTCTTTTGGAGCTCGTTGTTTCTTTCTCTTGTCTGCTTCGCGACTTACATGGGCATCTTGATGGCTTGTCTAGTCGATGGGTCACTGTTCGTTAGCTCGAAGCAGTCGGATGCCTTGCGCGAAGAGCTCTCAGCCCTCTAGTCTCTAGCTCCCTTCCTCCCTCGACCTCCCTTCGTCTCTCCTGCTTCTCAAACCCATCTCTTCACCACCTCAACGCTTCGACTGACCTGTTGTACTCTCCTCCTTCTTCTTCACCAGTCTCCGATCCCTCCGCCCTCCCCTCCATCGTCAACCACGCCCTTCACCACCGTCTCCGCATCGACCCTTCTGCTCACCCTCTGCTCACAACCGAACCCGCCTGGAACACACCCAAGAACCGAGAAACCATGGCTGAGCTCGTCTTCGAACAGGAAGGAGTCCCTGCTTGGTACACTGCGTGCTCGGGAGTGCTCAGTGCGTTCGCGAGTGGGAAGGGGACGGCGCTGGTGGTGGACATCGGAAGTGAGGTGATGAGCGTGACGCCGGTTTGTGAGGGGTATGTTTTGAGAGTCGGTGAGTTCGAGCGATTGTGTTGAAGCAGTTGAGAAGTTGAGCTCGGCGTTGGAGGGGTGGTGAGGATCCTGGAGAGTGGTGGAGAAGGATGGGAGGAGGGAATGGCCCGGCGAAGGAGTTGAGCTCGAAGCTCATCATTTTCTTCCTTCCTTTCTTCTTCTTTGATTTCACCTACCTTCAGGAACTCGACGACAACCTCTCGCCATGACTCTTCTCCAGTCGCAGATGAAGGCCTGGCTCGAGGCTCCTCAACCTGGACGAGCTTTCCCTCTTGATCTCAAGTTCGTCCCGAATCCTCGTCTTCCTTCCTCCCCTCCCTGCTCTCGCCGCATCGACGCTCGCCCGACGACCCGTAGAGCTTCTCGCTGACTCTCTTTCCTCCCACGACCGCTCTTCTCTCGTCTTCTGCACGTCCTCTAGTCCTCACCAACTCATCAAAACTCGAACGCCCGTCCCAGCTCTCCAACCTCCCAAGGCGACTCTTCGAGACGAACGTCTAGCCGGAACGACCGCTTCGTGGAAGGAGTACCAGCAGACGAGGGTTGTGGAAGGATGGAGGGAGAGTTGTGCGGCTGTGTCGGAGACGCCCTATGACGAGCGGTGAGTCGCTTCTGCGTTCTCGACGCCGGACGAGCGACGCGTCGAGCGAGCTCGAGCTTCTGTCTTTCTTCGAAACTGACGTGTTCTTGGTTACGGGCTTCGGCTGATGCTGGGATGTAGATTCGTTCTCCAACGACCAACACGACCGTTCGAGTTCCCCGATGGCTACAATGCCCAGTTCGGAGCGGAGAGGTTCAGGTTGTCGGAGGGATTGTTCAACCCGAACTTTATCGACCCAGTGAGTCTCGATCTTTGCTCTTCCTCCTTCTCTCGACCCTCGAATCTCTTCCCTTCACGTTCTCGTATCTCGTTTCCCCCCGCTCTCGTCTTGCTGACTCCCTCCCTCCCCTTCCCTGCTCAAACCTCAGTCCAAACCCATCCCCTCCTCCCTCCGCTCCACTCCCTCCACCCCTCACTCCAACTCGCTCGATCAAATGGTTTCCATCTCCAAACTCGCAGCCGAATCCGTCATGGCCTGCGACCTCGACGTTCGAGCGGGTCTGCTCTCGAACATCATCCTCGTCGGAGGAGGAAGTTTGCTGCCAGGTGTGACGGATAGGTTCAACTGGGAGATGGCGCAGTTGGCTCCTGGGGTGAGTGCATGCATTTTGGTTTCGGGAGGAGGGTGCGAGGGTGCGAGGGTGCGAGGAAGAACGGGGAAGGAGACGAGGACGCGTCGAACGAACGAACGAAGTCGAAACCCAAACGAACTCTTACTGACCTCCTCCCTTCCTTCCTTCCCTTTCTCTCACCCAGCAAAAAATCCGAATCCACGCCCCCGGACACTCGGTCGAGAGGAGGTACTCGTCCTGGTTGGGAGGATCCATCCTCGCGTCGTTGGGAACGTTCCATCAGCTCTGGATCTCCAAGGAGGAGTGGAAGGAGAGTGGTCCTAACATTATTGCGCAGAGGTGTAAATAGACGTTGGGTTTGGGAGGGAGGTGGAAGGAGTGGGACGGAGAGGGAGAGGAGGGAGGAGGTGTGGCTTTGTGTCCTTTCGTTCTCGTTTTGCTCAGGATCTTAGGCGTCTGGCATTTTTTCGGTTGATTGAGGGAGAGAGAAGAGAGAGCGAGAGGTTCGTTTCGATGTAGGAAAACGAAGCGCATCGACAGCGAAGCCTCGACAGCTTTCAGCTTTGCGACGTGGGTCTCAACGTTTTCATCAGCTTCCCGGCCCATCCCTCCGCTGACTCGAATGGTCGAATCCTTTGGGCAGCTCGCAATTCTCTTCGAGTTACAAGGGAAGAGGAAAAGGAGGAAAGCCCCAAGCTCCGCTCGATGCAACGAAGGCGAACCTGATCAATCGAAAAAAAGACGCGTCGAACCAAGCTCATCCACCTAGCATTTGAGTGAAACGTTATCAAGCAAGTACCTATATCCATACCCAGTCGCCGCATTAGTTTAAGTAGCTCTGAGGCCTGTGCAATCAAAGGAAAAGATAACCGTTTCACGGCTCGACGAAAACCCGATGTCGGAAAGCGTCTGGGACGTCCAAGAGGCCATTCCACCTTTGGTGCAGGTAGCATCTCCAGTGCGGCAGTAGTTGTTGAAAGTGACGGATTTATCTAGTAGAAAACGAGAGGGTATGATTCGATCAGGGAGCGAAAGAGCGACGCGTCGAGCGAGAGAAACTCACCTCCAGCTGAAACAGTGATAGGGCAGGAGTTTGTCCCGAAAACGTAGGCGCCGAGATCGAAGGTAAGACTGTACTTCTGATTGAGACGAGGGATGGAGACGGTCTGGGTCAAGGTGACGAGGGAAGTCGACGTCGCGGCGGTGTACAGTAGCTGAAGAAACAAAACGGTTCGACATCAGCAGTCAGCCTTCGAAGGGAGGGACCGGAAGGAGATGGAATCACAAGGAAAAATGTCCTCCCGTCTCTCCGGTAGTCGGGTGAGCCCATTGTCCGCCGACGATTTGCGAGACACTGTTGAACTGAGGAGTCCTGACGAGGACCCAATTTGGGAGGAGGTTAACGCCGGCTTGGAAGTTTCCGTTCTGTGACGAGGAGTCGGTATAGTCAGTGCGAGGTCCGATCGGAAGTGAAGACAACCTGGGCGAACCGTAAGGAGGTTTTCGCTGGCGCAGACTGGAGGAGGAACAGCAGAGGGGCTGGATGCGACGAGGAGCGAGCGAAGGTCAACTTTCGAGAGTTTCTCGAAAGAGAAGATCAAGTGGGACTCGCTCTGTCCTTCATCGAGGTCCATCTCGCATCCTTTGAATTATCTGCTTGGACGTAGCTTGTCGTCTCTGGATAGCTCGAAGAGCGGCGGGCGTGTTTTCCGAAGTGAGAGGGGAGCTGGGCGACGCAACGACGAGTTGGGAAAGGAGGAGGAGGAGGAGAGGGAGGAAGAAGGACTTCATGGTGGGTTTGAAGGAGTGTGCGATGTAGAGAAAGAAGGAAAGGGAAGGAAGAGAGTCGACGCTCGAGATCAAAGGGGAGGAAAGACACAAAAATCGAGCGGCGGAGACAAAACGGCCAGAGCTCAACACAGGGGAAACCCCGACGCGTCGAGTCTCAGAGCTGACCTTTGTGTGTTTATTTCACTTCCGTGAAGTGTTTGAGCCTCTTCTCGCAGCGAAATGTACACACAGGTGAAACGAGGACGGCGTCCTGGCCTTGAAACAGAAACGAACTGGACGCGTCGTTCGCTTCCTCTTCCTTGTTGCTTTCTGATGCCTCGAAGCTCACGAGAGCTCTCTTGTACTCAATTTAAATGGCTATGAGATTTCACTGAGCTCCAGGAGATTCGAAGAGCAGGGACAAAAATTCGGAGAAGGGAAAGAGAGGAGCAGCAGAAACTTGGACGCGTCGTCCCGTCTCCTTTTCTCCTTTCGCTCAGCCTCCCATGCTCGCCAATTCTCAGATTAGTTATGATGTTAAGATATGTAAGTAAATCTATACCTTCGAAAGACACGTACTAAACCGAAACACGTCGCAAGATGAGACCGAAAGGAGGGAGACGGACGGTCTGGGGGCAAGTGAAGCTCTAAACGAGGGACCGAGTCTAAAAGGGAGAGGGAGTAACAACCAAGTTATCGGCCATGTAGTACCTCGAGGAGACTCCGGGCTCAGCCCCCCTGCAATCCCACGAGATCGAGATGGTCTCGTAGTCGCTTTGGATGGGAGCGTCTCGAATGGTGAACGAAGCCCAGAGACCGTTTCCGGATTGGGTGCAGGTGCCAGGGACGGCGCAGAGATTGGGGACGGAGAGGGTTTTACCTGGGAGGTAGAAAGATGTTTAAGTGAGCACATGTTCTTCGAGATGAGCAGCTCGCAGACGCGTCGAACCATCGACTCACCGGCAATGCTGGCAGTGATGGGGCAGACGACGTCGGTGGTAGGAAGCACTCCGAGCATGAAGCTGAAGTCGAATCGGCTTCCGAAGGTTGGGATCGACTGAGAGAGGGAGATGGTGGAAGGGCCTGAGGCGTAGGCCATGCTGAAGAGGAGGAACCGTCGAGTCGATCAGTTCGACGTCTCTTTGATTCGGAACGAGCTGGAAACTCACAAGGAGTAGTGATCGTTCGCGTCCGATCCTTCGTTGGCCTGTTGATAAGCGAAGTTTCCTTGGGTGACGAGCCCGTGTCCGTTGGCGCTGGAGGTCCAGACGTCGTAGCAGGCGAGCGAGGTTCCAGCTTGAAAGTTGCCGTTCTGCGAGAACGAACGAGGAAGAGTCAGGATCTGGGAACATACCATAGCGGGAAAGGACTTACGGAAACTGAGTCGTATCCTGTAGATCGAGTGCAGGTCTGGGGAACAGGGGAAGCTCTGGAATTGGAAGAGAGAGAAAAGAAGGCCAGATTGTCGTCAGTTTCCGAGTCAAATTTGAAGAGCATGTTAGGAAGAGGTACTCACTCAACTCGTCTCCTAGGTCCACTCTTGATTCGTCGAACGATATCAGCGGATCTGGCCTGTCGCTTCTGAATCGCTCGAAGAGCAGCGGGAGTGTTTTCCGAAGTGAGGGGGGAGGGAGAGGACGCGACGACCAGTTGAAACTTGAGAGACGAGGAGGAGGAGAGGGAGGAAGAAGGACTTCATGGTGGGTTCAAAGGAGTGTGGGGTGTAGAAAGAGAAGGGAAAAGAAGGAAGAGAGTCGACGTTCGAGATCAAAGCTCAAAGTTGGACACAAAGACTTTTTGTGGAAGAAAAACGGTCAAAGCTCAAAGCAGGGGTAGCTCCCGTCTGAGTCTCAGAACTGTGTGTAGGGTATCGGAAACGCGCCTTGATCTCTTGTTGCGCACAAACAAAGTGAGGTCGGCTAGGAGTTGGCGGAAAGATGGAAAGCGGGCTCGAGAGCCGACAGGGCTCGAGCTAGACGCGTCTTGCAACCGCTGGCGGTGTCTCCTCTGGCGAGGACGACTTTGACGAGTTCAGAACCGAAGCCTGGTTCGAGGAGCGAAGAGGGAACAGGGAGAACGGAGGACGGAGGACGGGAGGAGGAGGGAAAGGTGAGCTCGAGATTCGAGGGAAGACGGAAAGAGAGAGAGAGAGAGCTCAGCGGTAGAAGTTCCGGTGATGAGGAAGACTCGAGGAGGCATGATAGAAGAAATTGGGAAAGTCGAGATGGTGATGGTTGGAATTCCAACAGAGAGCCAGTGGTCGAACTTAAAAGGCAGAGGGTGAAGGGCTGAAAGGAGAGAGTGGAGGGCTGCCCGTCTTGTCTTTCCAGAAAGGTATGTTTGAACCGAAAAAGAGAAAGATCACATCACGAAAACAAGATCTCCCTCCTCGCTCAGACACAGTCAAGTGCTAAGCCAGTCCCAAGAAAGAGCGAAGGCAAGGGAGGATGTCGAAACGTCTACTCCATGTCCTCTCCCTCCTCCTCCTCACCGTCCTCACCCTGGACGTTGTAGAACCTGAGCTCGTAAGAGTCCTTGGAAGCGGCAACGACTCGGATGAACTCCCTGAGGGTGGACTTCTTGAGGAACCTCTTGGTCACTGAGAAGGAGGAAAGAAGACGGAGGTCAGCGAACGAGACGCGATGAGGGAGGGAGTCGATAAAAGAGACTGGGACGAACAGAACTTGAGGTATCGCTTGGAAAGAGGCGCAACAGAGGTGATGTTGATCTTGTACTCTCCTGTAGGAGCAAAAGCGAGACAGACAAGGTCATGGTTAGCTCGTGAGAAGGGAGAGAAAGAGGGAGGGAGAGAGAGGAAGTCGACGTACCAACTCGGGTGATACCAACGATGGTTCCAAGCTGTCCGGGCTTTCCGTCAACCTTGATGGAATCGTGAAGGTACTGAAGTGATGATGGGCGAAGCGAGGAGGGAGAAAAGGTCAGCTCGACGCGTTTGCAGGTGAGCTCGAGGGAGGAGGGTCGAAGCTCGACGTCGGCGTTCTTCCTTCACCCTCTTCCGCCCTCCAAAGAGATGAGAACCCCCCAAAAAAAAACTCACCTTCTCGAAAGCAGCAACGTCGAAGATCTTGTCCTCAGCGGGCTTGGTGCAGTCAATGGTGAAGGAGTGAGCACTGAGAGGAGGAAAGAAGGGGAAGAGGAAGAGAGAAAGGTCAGCTCGAGAAGTTCGAAGCAGCAGCAGCGGGAGATAGCTGAGGGAAAGAGAGACAACTCCGATAGGAAGGTATACTCACGGCTTCTTGGAAGAACCAGTGGAGGAGGCGTTGGCTTTAGGCTGAAGGGAAGGGAAGGAAGGAAGGGAAGAGGTCAAGGTCAGTTTCTCGACTCTCTCTTCCTCCTCCTGAGGTCGATCCGTTCGCTCTCACTCTCCCTCCTTGGTCTCTACGTACCATATTGTTGAATTGACAGGGACACTACTGGGTACGGGTGGGTATTCAGCAAATGTGGTGTCTGGTGGTTAAGGGTTTCCTAGCAGGAAGCTCTTCTCGAAAACAAAGAGGTTCCCCTTCTCCCGGAGTCCCTTTCAATTTTTGAAGCTGACCTCCCCTCCCTTCCCTCCCCTCCCTCTTCTTTCCTCCAACCTTCAACTTCGACAAAAAGGACCAGTTCACCCCTCCCTCCCCTTCCTCTCCCCTTCTTCCCTTCTCCCTTCTCCCCTTCGTCTTCTCCCCCGACGAAACTCTTCTCGCCCCTCATGGCTTCCTCTTCTACCAAGTCCATCGCTCAGGTTCAGGTCGAGGGTGACTTCGCTATCAAGCCTGATTCCATCGCCCCTGCTCTCGGTGAGTCTCATCTTTCTATACTGCAGATCAGCTGTTGAGGCAGGATTCTTACGAGAAGAACTTTGAGCTGACTTACATCTCTCTCTGTTTCTGTAGACACCTCGCAATGGCCTTTGCTCCTCAAGAACTACGACAAGCTCCTCGTCAGGTCTTCTCACTTCACTCCCATCCCCGTCGTAAGTCCCAAAGCTCTATTTATTGCATAGGATGTTTGAGGAAGGTGTAAATATGGGGTGGGCAGTCGGAAGAGGTCCAGGGGGGGTCGAGGAAAGGTGGGAAGGTGGAAGGAAAATGTCGAAGGAGGGAAGGGAAGGAAGGAGAGTTTGACGAGGTCGTGTTGGTGACCTTTCTTTCCACTCGAGCTCACTCTCTCGTTTCTCGTTGGCTCTCTAGGGTTGCTCTCCTCTCAAGAGGGATCTCGCCACCTACATCAAGTGAGTTTCGCTTCTTTTTGCGTCGGGAAATGAGCTTCAAAAGCAGCGAGCTGACCGTCGCGTTTCTTCACCTCTCCCTCCCTCCTTCCCCTTCCCTCTCTTTCTTCCTCAGGTCTGGAGTCATCAACCTCGACAAGCCTTCCAACCCTTCCTCCCACGAAGTCGTCGCTTGGCTTCGACGAATCCTCCGATGTGAGAAGACCGGTCACTCTGGAACCCTCGATCCCAAGGTCACTGGATGCCTCCTCGTCTGCATCGACCGAGCGACTCGACTCGTCAAGTCCCAGCAGGGAGCCGGAAAGGAGTACGTCGCCGTCCTTCGACTCCACGCTCCTCTCCAGGACGAGAAGACCCTCGGACGAGCCCTCGAGACCCTCACCGGAGCCCTCTTCCAGCGACCTCCTCTCATCTCCGCCGTCAAGAGGCAGCTCCGAATCCGAACCATCTACAAGTCCGACTTGATCGAGTTCGACAACAAGCGAGGACTCGCCGTCTTCCACGTCTCGTGCGAGGCTGGAACCTACATCAGGACGCTGTGTGTGCACTTGGGATTGTTGTTGGGAGTTGGAGGACACATGCAGGAGCTTCGGCGAGTCAGGTCGGGAGCGATGGGAGAGTCGGACGATCAGGTCACCATGCACGACGTTCTCGATGCCCAGTGGGTGTACGACAACACTCGAGATGGTGAGTCTACTCTTCTTCACTTGGCTGGAGGTTTAGGAGGCTCGAAGGAAGCGTAGGAAAGTCGCGTCTCGAGCTCGAGCTGATCGCCTCTCCCGCTCCCTCTCTCTCTTCCCTCCCTCCCTCTCCTCAGAGTCCTACCTTCGACGAGTCATCCGACCTCTCGAGTCCCTCCTCACCGGACACAAGCGACTCGTGGTCAAGGATTCCGCCGTCAACGCCATCTGCTACGGAGCCAAGCTCATGATTCCTGGACTCCTTCGATACGAGTCCGACATCGAGGTCAACGAGGAGGTCGTCATCATGACCACCAAGGGAGAGGCCATCGCTCTCGGTATCGCTCTCATGTCCACTGTCGACCTCTCGACGTGCGATCACGGAGTCGTTGCTAAGGTCAAGAGGTGCATCATGGTGAGTTGGCTCGAGGCTTCTCTTTCCCTCTTCGTTTCGTTCGAGACTCGTTCTGACTTCGTTTCCCTCCCTTCCTTTCGTTTCTTTAGGAGCGTGACATGTACCCTCGACGATGGGGACTTGGACCCAAGGCCCAGGAGAAGAAGAAGTGAGTCTCCTTCCGTTCTCGAACCTCGACCGCGTTCGTCTTTCTTTCGATTCGAACCTGACCTCTCCCTCCCTCCCTCCCCCCCTCGTTTCTCTCTTCTTCTCTAGGATGGTCAAGGCTGGAACCCTCGACAAGCACGGACGAAAGATCGAGGGAGTCACTCCTCAGACCTGGGAGAAGAGCTACGTCGACTACTCGGCCGAGGGAGAGGTTCGAGGAGAGCTCATCACCGTTCGTTTTCTTTCTTCCCTTCCTCCGCACTCTTCCCTTCCGTCGCTGCCCCAAACTGACCGTCTTTCCCTCCCTGTCGTTCTCCTCTACAGACCCAACCTACCGCTTCCACCTCCGCCGCTCCCGCCGCCTCGATAACGGAGATGCAGGTCGAGCCCGTCGTCGCTGCTCCCGCTCCTGCCGTCGCCGCTGAGGTCGCCCCCGTTACCGCTGAGAAGGAGAAGAAGAGGAAGAGGAAGTCGGAGGCTGCTGCTGAGGGTGCTGTGGAGGGTGCTGAGGCTACCGTTGGAGAGGATGGAGAGAAGAAGGTTCGTTTTCGATTCGCCTCGGTCGTTCATGTTTCGGTTCGAGCCTCGAGGGCTGACCTTTGTGCTTTTTGGGGTTTGTTTTCTTCTGCAGAAGAAGAAGAAGAAGAAGGACGCTGCTGAGGGAGAGGTTGCTGCTGCTGGAGAGTCTGTCGAGGTACGTCGTTTCAAACTCGTTTCGAATCGACCGTCCTCTTGCCGCGTCGTCTCTGACTCTTTTTCTCTCGTTTCGTTCTCGTTCGCTCAGACCCCTAAAAAGGAGAAGAAGAAGAAGGAGAAGAAGGACAAGAAGGAGGAATAGATTACTTTCTCTACGCCGCTCTTTCTCGGATCCCTACTCTATCTACTGCATCTTTCTCTCCCTCTCGTCTGCTCTCTCTCCGGTCGTGGTTTTCGTTCCTTTTCCCTTTGTTCTTCTTTCGCCTCTTTTTTTTTTTCCTTCGTTATGTTCTTTTCATGCATGTCATCATTATCAACTCCAACCGGTGTGTTCTTTCATGAGATCAGCTCGAGTGGAGAGTCGAGAGGGAGGGAGAGAGAGAGAGAGAGACGCAGAGGGATAGCGTGGGCTGAAACGGAGCGGAAGAACCGACAAGAGAGGGAAGAGAAAAGGTTTTCTCGATTGAAATCAGAAATCATAGACGGAAAATACGAGAAGAGATCAACAAGGACAGAGGATACTGAGGAGCTATGTTCGAAGAAGTCAGGCTGCGGAGAGAGGGAAGGAAGCAAGGAGGGAGGGAAGGGAGGGAGGGGAGGAGAGGAGGGGAGAGGGCCAGCGTCGAAAAATCCTTTCTGACCTCCAGCTTTCACCTCTTCGTCGTTTTCGCTGTGCGTCCTTTGGGCCCTCCTTCTCTGGATTTCGGTGTAGGAGAGGGAGAGATTATGGTCCTATACTAACCTCTTGTTTTTAATCTCGCAATTTTTCCCCCTCTTCTCCCACCAAACTCGAACTTGTCCTCTCTCTCGCCGCTCGACCTCGAATCCCTTCCCTCTCTCTCTCCTTTTCTCTCCTCCTCCATCCACCCACCCGGTCACCTTCCTTCGCTCAGCCCCTATCCTCTCGGTTTCTTCCCCCCCGGTCCCTTTTAGGTCCAGCACTTTCATCCGTCTCACCATGGCTCCCTCCGCTACCATCCTCGCCCTCCCCCAGGACGTCGTCAAGGCCAACTCCGACGGTCAGGTCAAGCTCTTCGGAAAGTGGGAGACCGCTGAGTGCGTTCATTCATACCATCGTGTAAAGCAGAATCAGGGGAAGGAGTAGGACGTGGTTGGAAGCGTTTAGGAGGAATGGTTAACGAGGGAGGACGGTTTGAACGAAGGCAGGAGGAGGTCATAGAGCCAGCCAGGAGGGCGAGGAGGAGAGAGAGAGAAGTCGCGAATCCAAAGGTGAAGAAGGAAGACGCTGACGAGGGTTTGCTTTGCTTTGGTTTGGGGACTACAGTATTGAGGTTAAGGATATCTCCTTGACCGATTACATCCAGGTACGTCCAACCTCGAACCTTTGATCTTGTAGGAAGGAGGGAGGGACCAACGAAACGAGCTAACCCTTTTGATTCCCTTTCTTTCCCACCTCTTCCCTCCTAGGTCCGACACGCCGTCTACGTTCCTCACACTGCTGGTCGATACGCCAAGAAGCAGTTCGCCAAGGGACGAATGCCCGTACGTTTCCCTGGCTCCCTTACTCGTCCTTTCGGAAGCTCATGAGCTCGACCTTCCCTTCGTTCTCGCTGACCCTACCTCCCTTCCTTTCCTCTTTGCTCCTACACAGATCGTTGAGCGGTTCGTCCTCCCTCTCCCCTCCCACCTCGCTCCTCGACTCTCCGTTATCCTTACTCTCCTCCCTCTCGCTTTTTAACGTTCGTGGAACCACAGACTCGTCAACTCCCTCATGATGAAGGGACGAAACAACGGAAAGAAGCTCATGGCCGTCCGAATCGTCGCTCACGCGTTCGAGATCGTCCACCTTCTCACCGACCAGAACCCCATCCAGGTTCTCGTTGATGCCATCATCAACACCGGACCCCGAGAGGACTCTACCCGAATTGGATCCGCCGGAACCGTTCGACGACAGGCTGTCGATGTCTCGCCCCTCCGACGGTGAGTTCGAATCCCCTTTCCCTTCGAGAGAGAGAGTTGGAGCTCTGAACCCTTTTTCTGCTGTTGTTTGGTTCTGCCCTGCTTTCTAGAGTCAACCAGGCCGTCTCCCTCCTTACCATCGGTGTACGTATTCGAAACTTCGTCTTGCTCGTCTGTTCGCTTCGCTTCGTTCGGAGAGCGCTTTGGCTGACCTCTTGCCCTTCCTCCTCCCTTCTTGCAGACCCGAGAGTCCGCTTTCAGTTCGTCCAGATCTCAACCTACCTCTCTCACCAACGCTCCTCTATCGACAGGAACTGATGCTTTCCTCTCTTTCTTCTTCTTACAGGGAACATCAAGTCCATCTCCGAGTGGTGAGCCCTCCACTCCCTCCTTTCGAGCTCAGGTTCCGATCCCTTCCCTCTCCCACTCAACTGACTCCGCCCTCTTTCTTTTCTCGATGGTTTCCTCCAGCCTCGCTGATGAGCTTATCAACGCCGCCAAGGGATCGTCCAACTCTTACGCCATCAAGAAGAAGGACGAGCTCGAGCGAGGTCAGTTTCAACAGCGTCTCCCTTCCTCTCCTCACGTCCCTCCCTACCTCCCTCTTCCCCAAACCTCCTCAACTGACACCCCCTTCCTCTCCCTCGTCCCTCCTATCCTTTCTCGTCTCACCACAGTCGCCAAGTCCAACCGATAAACAGCTTTCTTCGTTTGGATGTTTCGATGGATGTTGCTTTCTCTCTACTCTCTCTCTCTCTCTCCCTTTCCCCCTTTAGCCCTCTCTCTCGCTCTCGATTCCGTCACCAAGTCGAGAGCCAAAAAAAAAACCTCTGGGAACCCTGAGTCGGACTTCTGATGTATGGTTGCCTTTGGTTTGGACGATCATGGACAAGGAAGAAGGAGGGAGGGGAGGGAGGGAGCGAGTGCGTGGGAGGGAGGGAGGGAGGGAGCGTGGAGTGGGAACGAACAGGGAAGGAAGGTAGGGAGACGGGGAGATGGGGGGTTTTGTTCAGAGAGGGAACGAGCGGGGAGGAGAAAGAGGAAGAGGAAGAGAGAGAGGAGGAGGAGAGAGAGAGAGTAGGACGACGCGTCTCGCTCGTCCTGAACCGAAACGTGGAAGTCGAGTCGCGTTTTCGAGAGCTCGAGAGCTCGGGGTGGTTTTCGTGAAAGAGTATCCCAAACCGATGTGAGACGGATCAATCGACGCGAAATGCTCGGATCCTACGTGGCAGGAGGCAGGAAGAAGGGAGAAAGGAGGTGACCTTGAAAAGCTCGAACTGTTCAGCAGGGTCGCGTCGTTGTTGACAAGGATGGAGGGAGGGAAGCTGAGTCGGCGAGGGAGTGAACTTGAGATTCAAGTTGAGAAAGTCGAGCGAAAAACGAGATCCATCCTGTTGGAGGTGGAAGGGCGAAAGCGACGATCGTGGACCGGAAAAGAAGGAAGGAGGCCGTTGGGAAGGAAAGGAACGAAACGAGCGAGCTCAACTCTTTTCAGTTTGCTCGAGAGCTGTCCTTCCCTCAACCACGACTCCCTTCTTTTCTCACTTATTTGAACCTCTCCCTTTTCTCTCCCCTCGATGGATCTCATCCTCTCCCGAATCACTCTACTCGAGGAGCAGGCTCGTCTTCAAGCAGCGACCATCGCCAACCTCTCCCTCCAGAACACGACCCTCGCCTCGACCGTCTCTCTTCTCTCCTCCACCGTCGCCCGTCTATCGTCTCGAGAAGAGTCTCACGACGCCTTCCATCGTCAAGTCGAGGTCAAGCTATTCCCTGATGGATTCTGGATATGGGAGAAGAGTGCGAAGGAAGCTGGAGAAGGTGTTTGGGTTTGGTCGAACGTGAGTTGAGCTTCGCTTCTTCCCTCCCTTCCCTTTCTCTCCCTCGTCTTTGTTCTTCCCCTTTGAAGACCCTCGAACCTCATCCCTCGAGCTTAGCATTCATTCGCTGAATCTCATGCTCATCTCGGCTTCTTTCCTGGCAGGATAAGCATAGGAAACCCTCTCCCACGGTCAAGGTCGGACGAACCTCCTCCCTCGCCTCCCTCCCAACCGAGCTCCTCGAAACCATCCTCTCTCTCGCCACCTTTACTCAGCACGCTCGTTTACAGGTCTTGCGCGTCTGCTTCAGATTCCTAGAGATCCTCGGGCCCGTCATCTATCGACGGGTTTGCATCGAGGGCTCCGAGTCGGCAATGTTGTTCGTCCTTCCACGCGTGAGTTTGTTGAATCCTTCTCCTTCTTTCAAAGTCCGGAATCTCTAAATCTAGCTGAACTTGGTACGCACTCTCAGATCTCCAACCCCAGTCCCTCCACCGCTCGAGTCAGCGCCCTCCTCATCCCTCATCATCTCCTGCTTCGTGACCACCCCGACGACGTCCCCCCTTCCTCCCTCCCTGCCCTCACTTCCGAACGTCTACCGGATCCCTCTCTCATCGTCGTAGCCAACCTCAAGACCGAATCGGTGGTTGATTCGCCAGAGGACTTTCTTCTCTTCTGGTCACCGATCCTGAGGCTTCTCAACCCAATCGCGTTCACCCTCGTCGACGCGCGAACGAGGGACCAGATCCCTACAAGCAGATGGTTGAAACCGGTGGGGGTAAAGATGATGCCCTTCCTCTCCAAGTGGAACCTCCTTCGATCCGTTACCTCGGTTGGACCGCACTCGTCCTTGTATGTCCGCCTTTCGGAGGAGGAGGAGGACGCGTCGGTCTTCCAGGACTCTTTCGAGAGGAGCAGCGATGGCTCGGTGCCCGAGTTGGAGATGTGGTGGAAGACGGTGAACAGGGATGGAACGGTCGAGCACGAGCTTCTGGATGGGATGGGGCTGTCGAGGATGCTGCCGGAAGGCGAACCTCCCTACTTTGACGAGTTGCCCGGCGAGCCTTGGATGGTGACGGCGCTGCTGAAGAGGAAGGAGGATCCGAACGACTGGGAATAGGTACTACTTAGTCGGACTCAGTTTCTCTAGTTCAGATCTTGATTTCGTTCGCTTTGGAGACGGTTCGAGGGAAAGAAAGTCTGCGTGCGATGCGACGCGTCTCCTTTTTGCTCTTTCCTTGCCCCTTCCTCCTCGCTTCAGATCACAGCAAAGGCTCTTCGGAACCAGAGAATGTCGTGAGATATGAGCTCAGTAAGGTAGAGTGAAATCCAAGGTGAAGTGCAAGGGGAAGAAAAGCTACGAAGAGGGAGGGAGAGGCAAAGCGAGCGTGAAGAAGGGAAGGAGGGGAAAGAGAAACGAGCGACTCCCGAGAAGTGGAAAGGAAAAAGATGCAAAGGAAGGTAAGAAGATGAAATTAAGGGATAGAGATGCTGAGGGGAGGGGACGGTGAATGAACGATCGATGTGTGTTTGGGACGAAAAGGGAGAAGAGGCAACGACGAAGCAAAAGCAAAAGGTGGGATGGGGAAACGAAAGAGTTACAGGGGTGGATCCAGAGCTTGAACAACATGAAAAGTCCGGATAAAAGAGAAGAGCAAGAAGAAGGAGACGATCGAGGGAGAGAGAGAGGAGAGTAACGAGCGAGTCGAGTCGAGCCGATGAACGACGCGAATCCGAAGCTAGCATGACCCAATGAGCCTGTTGATGGGCTGAGGCGCGCTGTCGGTCATTTGATCCCACTTCAAGTCGCACGATAGAGAGAAAGAGAGAGGAGAAGGTCAGCGACACGTTTCTTTTGCGGACGGAGGGTGGGAGAGAGACGAGAACGAACGGTCGTGATGTTCGGGTCGGTATCTTTGGAAAAAGCAAGGAAGAGGAGGACGAATCAGCTCGGGAAACACGAGAAGAAGTTAAAAGAGAGGGACGAACATCCGTGGATGTATCGCTCGATGTACTTCTCCTGCGAGATCGGAAAAAAAGACGAAGAGCGAAAGAGTCAGAGCAGCTCGAATGACGAGACGAAGAAAGAGGACGAACGGTAGGGAAGGAATCAGGATCACATCCAACGTTCTTTGCGTTAGGCGATTGATAGACTCGGATGTGTTCGACGTAGAGATGGACCGGCCAAAGGTTCTGGAAAGGGACGAAAACGAGTCGTCAATTCGAAGTCGTCGAACGCGTCGGGACTAACGCTGAAGACTCACCTCCAAACCCTCGTAATCGATCGCTCCGAAGTTCTCCGAGAGACCCAAGTTGATGAGGATGTACATCGGTTCCATGGGAACGGGTCGAGCAGAGACCTCGGCGGCGGCGTTGGGTCCCATCCCTGCTCCTCGGAAGGACCAGGCCTTCTTTCCATCGCTGACCCAGTGGATGTGTCCGTCGCTGAAGATTCAAAGGAGTACGGAAGCGGTCAGCGATCGAATTTGGAAGTAGGAGGGGAGAAAAGGGAACGTCGCTGCTCACTTTCCAGGTGCGTACTGTAAACGACGAGTCGAGACGAAGTCAGTGAAGAGGTTCGAAGCTGTATATCTAGAAAACGAAGGAGACTGACCTCGAACCCATAGAGAGAGAAGCAAGGAACGTTTCCGTGCTCGTAGCCTGAGAGAAGAAGAAGCAGAAAGTCAGAAACGAGACTGACTCGTCGACTTCGCCCCGACGCGTCGAAACCCAGTGTGCGTCGAATGTCAACGTACAGTTTTGATCTGTCGCAGAGACAACCGATGTCGCCTGTTGGTAAACACCTGGTGATGAGAAGAAGGAGAAAGGATCAGCTGGGAGACGACGCGGCGGAAGGAAAGGACGAAGAGAAAGGGGACTCGCCTCCGAAGTACGTGTTGAGTTCCGAGATCTCATGGTCGTCGATAATCAAGTTCGCAGAGTTGTTGAGCCACGAGTACTTGGGATTGAAACTGTTACGAGAAAGGAAGAGAGGTCAGCGACGACGGCGAGAGAAGGAACGGACGCGGGAAGGGGAGAGGGAGGTGAGAGTTAATGACTCACGGAGCCCATTGAGCACTCTGCGACGTATGTCCGACAAGGAGGACAGGATCGACCTGAGCCTCGAAAACATCTGCGAATGGTAGAGAAGAGATCGCATGAGCTCGAGAAGGAAACAAAGAAGTTCGAACAGACGCGGACGTACCGATCTCGGGAGCTGAACGACCAACCCACGTTCCATCGTCATGTTTGGGTCCGGGATGGCTCGAGTCTCCAGGGCAGGTGCATCTCGATAGACGTTGACCGGGAAGGAAAGAGAGAGCTCCTTCTCCTGGCAGACCTTGGTTTCCAGACGTCGTCGCAATAGTCGGGAGGCCGTTGAGCGTTTGGTTGGCGAGAGTTCCGACGCTGAGAAGAAGAAGAAAAAAGGAAGTCAGTTTTCGATTCATATCGAAGTAGGTCTACTTTGACTCACTCGCACTCGTCGTAGGTGTAAGGCCACTGCGAAGACGAAGGAGAGAAGCGGCGTCAATTTCGAGAAGACGCGACGTCGAAATCCGATCTCGAACTCACCATTCCATCGAGAGTTCCTCCGTAACCAGCTCGCCCAAGATTTCCCCTGAAGAATGGGAAGAGAAAAGGGAAAAGGAAAGAAGCGGAAAGGAGGGTCAGGGTGCGGAAGCGGCGACGCGACGAGAGAAGGAACGAAAGAACGACGAACATCGCCCACACCGCAGGCCAGAGCTGTGAGAACCAAGAGCCAAACAAGTCAGTGCCCCGAAATGAAGGAGGGAGGAACGGCAAGAAGAGAGACGAACTCCATAGACATCTGGACGACCAGGAAGCTTGACCGAAGACTCGAGGTAGCCTCCCGTGAAACAGAACTTCCTCCAGGAAGAGATCATGCCACCCATGTAGCTGAAGTGAAGAAGAGGGTTGTCAGCGAAGAAAACTTGACTCGTTCGAGGCGTTGAGAGAGAGAGGACTCACTCGAGGCCGTGATTCGGGATCTTGTCGAGAGAAATGACCAGAGCTCCATCTTTCGTGGTGATTTGACGCGGATCGTACCATTCTAGGTTATTTGTAGACCAATAGTGAAGATCTCCAGAACCGTATTACGCATCCGGTGTACCGTATAGAAGGTCAGTCGAGGGAAAACGAACAGCGGCGTCGGAGGGAAACGATCAACTCACCAACCGCCTCCCAATATGCATCATCTCCCGGGAAGAACGATCTTCCATCCTCCTCGAATTCATCGGAGAAGACCAGCTCCATCTCCTCGCCTGTGAGATCAGAAAGAAGAGGTCAGTCGGAGGGGAAGGAGATGGGAAGAGACGCGTCCGACGAACCGGTTTCGAGAGACGTCCACGTTCGCTTGTCCAGAGGAGTGGCAGGATCGATGAGTCCGAAGGATCCGATGACAGCTGGTACCTGTCCTGTAGCGTTGATTCCTCCCAAGCTGAATAAAAAGGGAAGAAGGAGACGTCAGCAAGGGAAGGTCGAGGCCCGAGGGTCGAGCTGAACGAAGCGACGAACTTGAAAGCTCCTAACGCGGTCGGTTTCGCCGTCTGGTAGAAGCTTATGATCGGGTAACCAGCGACTACGGTTTGAAAAGGAAACGAGTGAGCTGAAGACTCCCAGCAAAGATCGAGACGAAAGTGAGACGACGAGTCTCACAGAGAGCAATAAGACCGAGTATAATGATCGCCAAACAACCCAAGTTCTCGAGTCCTCGAAGCGTCAGGATCGAGCCTCCCTTGTCGTTCTTTCGATCTCGTTTGGGATCTGGGTTGTGTAGGTAGTCGTCCACCTGTAGCGGAAGAGGAGGTCAGGGGACGACGAGGAAGGGGAACAGAACGGAAAGGGAACGAACCTCGACGTCGCCGACGGTGTGATCTGAATGGTACGCTGTCGGATCCGAGATTGAGTACTGCGAGGGATTAAAATGGAGTAAGCATGCCGTCCAAGCGAATCTAGAAGACTGATGAGGAGAACGACGACGTTGGGCACCCAAAACAGGGACGCTCGGGGACTCCGAAGCACAACCCCTCCCTTCAGCTCGACCTCCCTTCTTTCGACCCTTCCAGCCCTCCTCCCTCCTCAGAACCCCTGCTCCAGCTAGTTCGTAGAGCTGAAGATATCGGAAGATCGAGAGTTGTTGGGCTCACCTTTTCCGAAATAGAAGGAGCGAACGTCGAAATCGAACCCGTCCGACCAGCGGCTGAGTTGAAACCAGCGTATCCTGGAGCGAAGGGTTTGCGAGAAGAGGACTGTAGACAAGAGCTAGGTCAGCATGGGGCTAAGGGCTATAGAAAAAGGTCTCTTTTGAAGCGAGCATATGCTTGAGAGAGGGAGGAGAAGGAGAGAACGAGCTCCAAGCTGCGAAGGTGGTGCCTCGCAGCTCTCCTCCTTCCCTCCCCGAGATCCCTTCCCTTGGTGAGATCCGGAGTAAAAGTTCCAAGGATAGCTCTTATCGGAAGATAAGGAAGTCCGTCTTTCCTAAGAGCGAGAGAGAGAAGAAGGAAGGAAGAGAAACGAAAGAATTCCTTTGTTCTCGAACCTCTCCCTCGTCCTCCTCCCTCCTCCCTCCCGACATTCCTCCTCCTTGCCTTCTCGAATCCCAGCACCTTGTAACAAGCGACTCACCGACGCTCCACTCCCATTGCTATCCACGCTCGTGACGCTTCCTCTGGGATCTCTCTGTCCGAACGCTCCAGGCGCGAGGGGTTGATGTTGAGAGGAGGAGGAAGGAGGACCAGCAGGGGCGTGTCGACCTGATGGCATTTTGCTGTTGTTGTTGTAGTTGGAGGAGGATTGAGTCGATTGAGGAGTGTTGGAGAAGGCGTAAGGAGAAGGAGAAGGAGCCATGGAAGTTGCGGGAGGGGGTTGTGGTTCAAGGGGGCTGGGAGGGAGGGCAACGAGGGTGGGTGTTTGGCGAGAGAGAGGAGGGAGGGGAGGAGGAAGGAGAGAGAGGAGGTTCGTCGGGTTGAGAAGGAGATAAAGGCTTGGCTGTTTTTGCCCTGAAAGGTAGGATTTTGGAGGAGAATTTTTGAAGTCTCGTCTTTAGATAGAGAAGAGGTCGATCAGTAGAAGGGGAGGAAAAGCTGCCTTGCGCGCTCTGCCGTTCGAAGTCTCGTCGCGTCGCATCCCCCGCTCTCCTTCTCTCGCCAGCACGAAACAAACGAGGTCATCAAGAGGGTAACACGAGAAGATGAGATACATAAGGCGTAAAAGAACATGAACACGAAGAATATCAGGCAGGTCGTAACGGTGAGTTGAAGCGAGGGGGGCGACGGGTGATGGACGAGCGGCGAATCGAGGGAGCGAAGGTAGGAAGTAGCGGTTCGGCTGATGGATCAGAAAGAAAGAAAGAGATAGGGGAAAAAGAAAAACTCGTAAGCTCATGCAGCTTTGGGCTAAAAAGCACGAAGACGGAAAAGGAACGGAGAGAACTAACCAGTTCCGTCGCGTCGTCTCAAAGATCTCTCCCCTCCTTCCCCTCAGGTCCCCACTCCCAAACGTTCATCCCAACAGGAGCGTCTTGGCCAGCACTCCTGTCAGCCATCCTCCTTTCCATCGTCTCGATCAGACCGGGCGAATCGAAGTCGTAGGGCTTTCCGTCCGAGGGGAGAGGGTACGTTTCGAGGGCTGGCCGAACGAGGGATGAAAAGAAGAGGAGAGCGAGGAAGAAAGATGGAGGTCAGTCGTCGAGCGATCCGTTCCTTCCAGGCTCGAGGAGGAAAGAAAGAGAAGATGAAGGCAGAGTCGGAAGAGGAGAGAAAAAAACGAGCAAGCTGACACTTACCTTTCTTCACCTGGCTTCTCTTCAAGTCGAACATCTGCCCTCTCAACCCTTCCAAACACTTCTTCACCACCTCCCTATGCTCTTTCCCAACCTCGCATCCGCATTGCATCGCAAGAGCCGCAAGAAGAACGACCCTCTCTGCGTCTCGAGCAGCGAGGTATCGGACCGTGAGTTTCTGGAGGAGACCTCCGTTGAACGCTTTTTGAACCTTGAGAAGATCCTTCTCGTTGGGGTACCAGAGCTGAAGTTGAGCGTCGAAGGAGATCTCGGATTTGATGTCGAGATCAGAGTCGGATTGGAAGATTCCTTCGCCCCAGGCGCCCATGGTGGAGAGAGAAGAGGGAGTTGGAGCGGGAGGAGAGTGAGCTGGATGGGTGTTGTGAGGAGAGGTGTTGCTAGAGGAGGGAGAGAGAGAGAGAGAGGAGAGCAGAAAAGTGAGAGAACGGGGAAGGAGTCAGTGGGTGAGAAGTTGAGAAGAAAGAAAGGAGACAGAGGACGAACATAGAAGAGGAAGGAGAAGGAGTTCGAGCTCGTGATGGTTTGGAGGGAATGAGGTCGCCAAATAGCCTCGAGGTTTTGTGAAGGGAGGAAGTTACTAACCCGCAAAATCTCAGCACCCCAAGAAGCCTCTTATCTCCCGTAGATAACGAAGAAGGAAACGAAAGCAGGTTTCGACCCGATTCTATCCAAATTCACTGCGTGAACGACGCGCTCTTTCCTTGACAACACGAATCGAAGGGCCTTGTCAATCCAGCACGGCCGTCTCGAGAGATGGATCCATCTTTCGTTTACCTCCATGATAAGATGAAGCTCAGACTGATCCCTTCTAACTAATCTAGCTCCTCAAACTCGACAGAAACCTCGTCGACCGCACTCTGCTTCTACAATCAAAGCACCCTCTCCGACATCCCGAGCACGACCTTCTCCCCTTGATGCTCGTACCAGCTAACGACTCCGTCTCCGCCTCCTCCTCCGAAATCACGCGAGGTGGAGGAAGTCGAGGGAGGGGAGGGTAGAGCGACGAGAGGTTCGAGGTCGGGGAGAAATCGAGCAGGAACGGGGAGGAGGGTGTACTGTTTATCGTACCGGACGAAAAATAATAGGAAGAAAGACGGGGACGAAAGGAAGTCAGTACCGCTCATCGAAAACAACGAGAGAGCAGCGGAAAGCGACAGAAAACGCGTCGTCGCCTCGAAAGTCGAAAGAATAAACACTCACACGCCCCAAACCCTCCCTCCTCCTTTGCACACCAGTTTCCCAACCTCTCCTCTCCCACTCCCACCACTTATTCGCTCTTCAATCTCAGGCGCGAAACAGGTCCACCCTCCCTTCCCGCTCATCCTAGCGTCCCAAACCCCGACCCTCCCTCCTCCTCCTCCGCCTCCCGTCCCGCCCACAACCCCCCACCCGTCCTGCCTCATCCCAACACTGTACCAGCTCTCCTCCATCCACGGATCCTTGAAGGTCCCAACTCCTGGCGAAGGAAGTCGGAGATCGTGCATCAGAACGCACGCGAGCGGATGGGAATGCCCTGAGAGGAAGACGTTGGAGTTGAACGGGTGAGGAGTGAGGGAGTAGGTTGCTGAGGTGTTTTCCTTGGGGAGTAAAGAGCGAGGTTGTGCGTGGTTGGAGAAGGAGAGGGGGTAGGAGAGGAGGGACGAGGAGGTTCCGATGAGGATGGACGACGGGAGGAGGAGGGTTGACCAGGGTGTGCCGATTGACTTTGGGAGGGTTACAGTCGTTGAAGGAGAGATTGGGGAGTTGTATAGGGTGAGGAGGGAGGAGTAAGAGGAGGTGAGGAAGAGCGGGGATGAGCGGTCGAGGGAGGAGGAGAGGGAGAGGGATTGGATGGGCGAGGGCGAGTGAATGTAGGTGTTGAGGAGAGTAAGCGTGGGAAGAGAGGTTGATGAAGGAGAGAATGCTGGAACTGGTCGACGAGGGTGATGGTTCTTTTTGGAAGACGAGGAGGGAGGAGGTGGCGACGCGACGGAGGGACGAGAAGGGAGCTGAACAGATTGCACGACTCCGTTTGCGAATGTCAACAGCAGAACCGTCTCTTCTCCCTCTTCCACTTCAGAACCTTCGACGGAAGGAAGGAATTCCAACCCTGTGAGATCGCCAGAGAGCAAACTCCCCGTTCCCGTCCTCGTCGTCGAGCTCGTCTCCTCTTCTTCATCTCTCCTCTCCCTTCTCTCCCAGCCCGACCTTCCTCCAGCACCCCCATCTTCCCTCTCGCCCACCCCGACCCCGAATCCAACCTCCCAGCCCTTCCCTATTGCCATCTCCCCCTTGCCTTCACCCTGCTTCCTCTGTTCAAAATCGTAGACGACCAAACTCGCTCTCCTCCCTCCGACTCCTCCCACGACGATTCTCGTCCTCCCTACGGCCAAGAGAGGTCTCAGAGCGGCGACTCGTTTCGCTTTGGAAGTCGAGGAGGGCAAGGGGAGAGGTCGAGCGATGAATTCACGGCGGAGGAGACGCTGGGAGGAGAGGTGAAGGTGTTGGGTGAGGGCTGAACGGGTCCAGGTCGAGGAGGAGAGGGAAGGAGAGACAGAGAGGTGTCGATGAAGAGGGTAGGTTTGGTTAAGATAGGTTGGTAGGGAGAGAGTCTCATGCTGCACGAAAGAGAAGTTGTAAAAACAAGCGAGGAGGGGTCAGCTCGAGAGGAAGAAAGGAGGAGGGAAGGAAAGGTCGAAGCTCACCAAATCTCTGTTCGCTGAGCTCGTCCGACCCAAAGAAGAGAGATCCGAGAGACCTAGTTGCTCGTAGATAAGAACGAGGACATCTGAGGGGAGGTGATCGAAAGGGTTGGACGAGAAGCTCCGATCGGGAGGGAGGGAGCTCATCGAGGATGGGAGAGAGGGAGGGAGGAGTGAAGGAAACGTTAGTCTGAGAGAGCCCCTTTAATAAGGAGGAAACGTGAACATTGAATGTTGGAAGCTCTCACCTCCTCCTTCCTTCGATTCCCTCACAACCACAACAACCGAAAAAGCTCCATTCAACTCTCCGTCCCCTTCTATGTCCTCCTCCTCCGCCCTTCTCGAGACTTCGGCCGCTGCACTGGGATTCGACGAGCAGGAGAGCTGGAAGAAGATCGCTGGAGGAGAAGCGACTCGAGCTCAATGTCAGAGATGGAACGATTGGGTGAGCTCTCTGGACTGTCCTGTAGATCTAGAAGCACCAGAGTCTGCAGGGATCAACGAGGGACATTCTTCAACGTCTCCGAGAAGCTTTGATTTCGCGTGCGATTCAACGAAGAGCTCTCACTGACCTCTCTTTCCCTCCTCCTCCTCCTTCCTTCCTCCCTCCCTCTCTTCCGCTCAGTGCGAAGGACGAAGCCCTCTCAGCCGAGGAAAGCAGGTCGCACTCTCGTATCAAATCGCCTCTCAGTACATGCCTACCATCGCTCTCGCCTTCCAAAAGGAGATCTCTACCTACTTCATCAAGCCTGTCCTTCGACCTCCTCCAACGGAAACCGACCACATCTACACTTCCCTCTTCTACCAAGTCTACTGTTCGTCCTACTACGCCAAGTGGATGAGATCGGGTGGAGAGGATGTCAAGGACTATTTTTCTTTCATGTGGAGGTATATCTGTCAGATGACGGTCGAGGATCTGGTACGTTTTTCAGTCGTCGACTCGAGAACTCGCGTCGTCTTGTCTTCGCTGACCTCCTCTTTTTTTCCGTTTCACAGGACCTCTCTGATATCTCCGGAAAGCTCTCTACCCATCTCGAGATCTTCACCCAAGCGATCCTTTACTCCTCCCACCCCCTCCCTCCCCAAGTCAACTTCCTCCCTTCAAACCCCTCCACCGATCCCTCCGTCCTCGCCGTCCGTCAATTTCTCGGAGGAACCCTCGACAGCGTCAACTCTCCTCAGAAGGACGACGCCAATCCTTTCGTAGGTCTTCGAGTCCAAAAGATCGCTCCGAATCTCCTCAAATGGTTGGAAGCAGGAGGACGAGAGCCGATGAACGCTCAGTTCGATATCGAGTTGTGGGAGCTGTGCGCTGGAGGATGCTTGAACGATTGCGAAGCGGATCCGAAGAAGGGAGCCAAGCTTAGTGCTTGTACGAGGGTGAGTTTTTTCGACTCAGGTTCCGAGGCTTCGAGGAGAAGAGACGCGTCGCGGTCGTGCTTCTTCTTCTGACGCGTCTTCCTCACCCTCTTTCTCCTTCTTCCAGTGTCGCTCGGTCTCGTACTGCTCTCCAGGTAGGTTCATACATCTTCTTTGAGCTCTCTCGCATCTTCCATCGCTCACTCTACCTCGCTGACAACGATCAACCCTCCGTCTCTTCCTTTTCCAGAGCATCAACGACGACACTGGATCGGAAAGGACCTCTCGGGAGCAAACCCCTTCCAAGCGCTCTGCTTCCCTCACAAGACCCTCTGCTTTCAAACTACGTACTAGATCTACTTCGATATCGAAGCGTCGCGTTTCATCGTCGCGTCGAGGTGAGAAAGAATCCGAGCTCATCTGTGTTCAGCCTGTCTTGCTTGGTCTTGCCTGCTTCGTTCAAAGAGCGCCGAGAAAGAAACCTAAACCGACATCTCGCCTTTCTGCAGGCTTTTCAGATCCCTTGAGCTTCGACGAAGGTAGAATCTCATCGATTCGTCGCGTCGAAGCGAGGCAGGTTCGCAACCATCGTGCGTCGGTCCTTCACTCGCTCCGTCCTTATAGGGCCTCGGACATTTTCGCTCGTGATCTTCAACGATCTGCTCTCACCACTGCACCGGCCTTCGATACCATCCCAATCTCCAAGTAAAGAAATTTGTCGCTTTTTCTCATCCTGCGGGCTTGGTACGAGTGACGTTCGAAGTCCTCCCGTCCTTCCTCCAGCTCCCCCAAACGCCCACCTCCTTCGCTCTCCTTCCCTTCTTTCCTTCGACAATGAAGCCCGCCACGCCAGGGACGATCCTCACGGCCGCTTCTACGGTCCTTCTCGCTCTCGCTTCCTTCTCGACACCTCTCCTCAAGAGTCTCTACTTCTTCAAAGCCTCCTTCTCCTCTTCCTCGATTTCAGGCGTCCTCACGCTAGGAACTTTGGGCTTCTGCCTCGTTCAGGATGGAACGACGACGTGCTCTTCGCCGAGTGTTGGATACGACCTTGGTGCGTAGAGCCTCGATTGAAGATACATAAGACACTGAGACTGGTTTTGCTGCTAGAGGAGAAGGGAAGGGCAAAGATGGGCTGAACAGCTTTGGGAACGAAGGGAGGAAGGGACGAAGACGAAGCTGATGCTCTATTTGGTTGCTTCTTCCAGATCTGAACGCCATTCTCGGAGTAACCATCATCGATATACCAGAAGTAGCAGCCAAGTGGATCACCTACGTTCTCGTTCTGCACATCGTCGGTGAGTTGTGAACGGAGGAACGAAGGGAGAAAGGAGGAGGGAAGGCTGCCTCCTCCTTCCCCGGTTGCCTCTCTCAGCTCTCGTTCTGACCTTCCTTCTTCGCTTTTCGACCTAGCTCTCGGTCTTTCGGCGGGCGCTTTCGTTCTGGGACTTCTCGCTCACTGCAGGGAGTTCGCGATGGGTTGCTTCAGCTCGTGTTTCGCTTCGATGGCGGCTGCTGTTGGTACGTCTCCTCTCTCTCTTTCTTTCTTCAGGCCCCTCTCTCCTCTCCCTTCGAAGCTCCTTCTCTTCTCGTACGCAACGCGTCCCACAGCTGCTGACTTTCCTTCTCTTCCGATCCTCGGCGTCTTCGTTCAGCCCTCATCGCCTTCATCTTCGACATCGTCCTCTTCCTCCTCGCTCGAACCCGAATCAACTCCCTCGACGGGGCTTCCTCCTCCATCGGACCAGCAGTCTGGATCGTCCTCGCCGCCTGGGTTCTCCTCTTCCTCTCCGGATGCGCCTTCGGATGCGGTCGACGCTGCATCTCCTCTCGAGGACCTCGGAACGAGCGAGGAGAACGAGGCGAACGAGTCCCTTACGACACCGCCTACGCCGAGGAAGCTCGTATCGAAGCCATTCGAGCAGAGGAGGAGAGGAAAGCGCGTCAAGCTTCAGGAGGAGGCAGTCATCTTCCTGGGTTCCAGCCCTACGAGACTCAGCCGTTGACGGGAGGGAACAAGCAGCCCGATCAGTGGCTCGACGAGGAGGAGGATCCAGCTTTGGCGGGAGGTCAGGCGTATAGGGATCAGCCTGGTCAGGGAGGAGGCTATGGGAGACAAGGATCGAGCGACGGTGGACATGGATATGGAAGGGGAGCGTACTCGGCTGGGGGAGGGTCGGCGGTGGGGATGGGAAGGAGACCTTCGGATTCGTATCGACCTGAGGCTCAGAGGACGCCTTCGGATCAGTACTACGCTGGAGGTCAGTCGACTCCTGGAGGATACCCTCCTATCAGTAACGATCACTCGAATTGTAAGTATCGGTCTTCCTTTCCTTTCAGATCGAACAGCAACTCGAAAACAGAACGGACGAAGCTGACCTCCTCCCTTCCTCTCCTTCCTTCCCTCTTCTCCCCTTCCAATCCTCTTTCAGACTACCAAGACCCTCAAACAGACTACCAGCAAAACTCCTACCCACCCCAACCCCAAGACCCTTACTACAACCCTCAACTCCAACCCCAATCCCCTCCTCAGCAACAGCAGCCCTACATCGATCCCTACGCGTCGTCCAACGCCTACGCTTCCTCCCCCAACGCAGCTCTAGCAGGAGCAGCCTGGAATCAACATCAACAGCAACCTTACATCTCCCCAACTTCTCCTCAGCAACGCTACGCCTCCCCTTCCAACAACCAGAACGCGTACTCGCCCGACCCGCGCTCAGCCATGCAACACAACTTCGCTTCCCCACCTCCTCCTCCTCCTTCCCAAATCAACGACGCGTACGCCACAGACGCCTACGGAGGCTACGCTGCCAACCCAGGTCCCTCTCCAGCCTCCCCAGCAAACGTCTACGCTCCTTCGCCGCAACGACTCGCTCAGCAACATCCTGCGTCGTTGACGCCAGGGTTGGGAGGTCATGGGGATCCGTCCGGGGGGAGTGGGAGTGTTTACTACGATGCGAGTAGCTCGTCGCAAGGGGGAGGAGGAGGAGGAGGCGTGGCGAGTGGGAGTAGTGGAGGAGGAGGAGGGGTGGTGGAACCGCCGAGTTACGAGTTGAGCTCGATGGCGCCTGGGCAGACGGATGTGAGAGGTGCGGGGGGAAGTGGGAGTGGGTTCCCGAGAGAGAAGGGGGGTTACCAACCTGGGGCGGGGAGGTAGGCTGAGGATCGGTTCAGGGAGGGGGAGCGGGACGGGACGCGTTCGTTTCGTTTCGTTTCGTTTTTCTTTTAGACCTCGTTTTCCGAGAGAACGCTTGTTTCGTCCTCCAGTACTATCTACCACTCGACTTTGGTTTCTTACTTGCATTTTTTTTTTTGCATTTCTCTCTTCAAGGACTATCATCTCTTTGCCTCTTCGTTCCCTTTCACGACCTCTCGTTCTCTTTCGTACACGTGTTTTCTGTCCTTCTCCTCGTTTTGCCCTAGTTGTGTCTCAGCCCTATCTCTCGCTCGTTTGAATCTATGTATCCCTTACCTTTACTTTCTCCAACCAGCTTTTCTCGAGCGCAAACCAAACGAGCTCGAGGTCAAGAAGAGAGCGAAACAAATGAAAAGAAAGGAGGGGACGCGTCGACCATCCTCTTCCGCCTGCTCCCTCCCTCTCTTCCCTCCGATTTTTCGCACCGTTTCTCCCTCCCACGTTACTACCAGACCTTCCTCGCATCTCGTCGCGAAGGGAAAAATCTTCTCCTCCCTCTCCGCTCGCTTAATAAAACCGCTCGTCATCCGGCGGCCACACCGAGCTCGCCCTCCTTCCTTCCCTCCCTTCCTTCCTTCTCTTTCAACGACGACGACTCCCGCAAACGATGCCCTCTTCGAAGAACCCACCCCTCCACACCGTGAGGATCGACGATCGACCTCCTTCGCATGGATCTTGGTTCTCCGTGAGTCGACGAACGACGAAAACAAAGACGAGGGAGGGAAAGAAGGAAGGGCAGGGCTGACGTCTCCGTTTTCGGTTTTCGTTTTCGTTTTCTTTCATTTTGGGCGGGCTGGGAGTAGTATATCTTCTTCCCTTTGATCTTCAACGTTGGAATCATCTCTACCAACCTCACGCAACTCATCTGTCAGTCGTCCTTACACTCTCTTGCTCCCTTCCTTCCTGCCTTACTCTCCTTCCTTACCAAATCAACACTTAATTCTCCTCCTCGTTCAAATGTCAGTCTACCCCCTCTCCCTCTTCCCGCCCACCGCTCCCCTCTACACCCGCCTCCTCCTCTTCTCCAAAGAAGCGTTCGTTCGACTGTTGATCTTGATCTCCCTCCTCTTTGGACCGACGAAACTCGTCTTGACGGCGGGGGAAGGGATCGATTTGGACCGGATCGTGGAACGAGACGGGCAGGGGAGGGTGAAGGGTTTGAACTTGCCCGGGAGGTGTGTGGTGGTGGGGAATCATCAGGTGAGTAGCGGAGTTGGAAACAGAAGTGAAGCAGAGGGGAGGGAGAGGTGTGAGCTCGAATCGAACAAACCGAACCGAACCGAAGCTGACCTTTGGAAACACAATTTATCTTTCGCCCAGGCCTACAGCGACTGGATGTACCTCTGGATCTTGGCTTACTTTGCTGGAGCGAGTGAAGGGATTTATATCTTGTTGAAGAAGAGTCTAAAGTGAGTCTTGTCAACCGAACGGGACGAAGGAACAAGGAAGCGAGGCGGGAGGGCTGATCGTCTTGCGTTGGTTCGGCTCAGGTGGATCCCCTTGATAGGTTGGGGCATGCAGCTTTACGATTTCATCTTTCTGTCTCGGTGCGTTGGCTTCACATCTACCCCCGTTCCTTCGTTTTCGAGGACGACGAGCTGATTTTTTTTTTTTTTCGTCTCGACGCGTTTGAATTCTTCGTTGGTTCGCAGATCCTGGGCCCTCGACCAACGACCTCTCTCCCTGCACCTGAAGCGCCTCGCACGTCGTTCCATCGAGACGAAGCAACCCATCTGGATCATGCTGTTTCCCGAGGGCACGATCGGGTCGGACAACGAACGACCCAAGAGTGTTCGATGGGCGGAGAAGGAGGGGATTGTGAGTTCCGGGATCGTTCACTGCTATCTATACTTTCCTCCTTTTGTTGCTCACTTTCGTTTCGTTCCTAGAGCTGAAGAGCTGACCCCTCATGCGTCTCGTCTCTTTGCTCGTTCTCTTTCGTCCCCCTCCTTCGTCGCAGGCCGACCTGAAGAACATGCTCCTCCCTCGCTCCTTGGGACTCTACACCATCCTCACTGCTCTCCTACCTTCCTTCCCTCCCCCTACACCACTCCAAACCAACGCTTCAAGCTCGGAGCCCATCCCCACCTCCGCTTCCTCCTCTTCCACCTCCCTCGCCTCTTCTCCCTCCACCAACCAACGACAACCCTCGCCGAACGAATGTCCCTTACCGATCCTCGACTGCACGATCGGATACCCTGGTGTTCCGCCGGCTGCTTACGCTCAGGAATACTGTAAGTTTTTTCTTCCAGAGCTCTCCCTCCGCCTCGAGAGGAGTCGTTCTTTTTTGGACGCGTCGTCCTCTCCCTCTCCCTCTCCCCGTCCCTTCCCTCTCCTCTCTATCCATTCCATTCCTTCCTTCTCAAAGCTTAACTCACTCTTCTTTTTGATCCTTCCGCTCCTGCTCCTCCACAGACAACCTCTTCTCCATCTTCCACCGCTCCGTCCCCCCTCCAGCCGTCCACATCCATCTCCGAATGTACAACTCGACTCACGTCCTCGCGCTCACTTCCATTCCACCACCACCTCCTAAACCCACCAACACCCATCTGAACTCTTCCTTCCCCACCCCGAACTCGAGCACGACCGAAGTAGGCGACGAGGTCGAATCGGGACGTCGTCGTCGGTTCGGGGAGTGGTTGACGCAGATCTGGAGGGAGAAGGATGGGTTGATGGATGAGTTTTACGAGACGGGGAGGTTCCCGAGCAATCCTTCGTCGAAGTCGACAAAGGCAGGGTTGTTCGAAGGAGCGGGAGCGGGAGTGGGAGCGGGAAGGGAAGAAGGAGCGGGAGGAGTCGAGATCCCTGTAGGGTGGAGGAGTGGGAGTTGGAAGGAAGCAGGGGAGGCGGTTTGCTGGTTGGCGCCGGTTTGGATCGGGTGGGGGTTGGTTTGGGGGGTGAGGAAGGGGGGCTGGGAGGGGGGTGCTGCTTGAGGGAGAGGCGCGTTTGACTTTTGGGGAGGTTCGAATTTGGGACTTTTCGCAGTTTGTTACTACTCGCTCTCGTGTCGTCGTTGACTCAGTTTTTTTCTTTTCTTTTCTTCCTTCTACGTTTCTGAACTTCGCTTGGAGTGTCTTGGAGAGAGAGAGAGAGAGAGAGAGGAAGGACGAGAGGTGGGAAACTGGAGCGTGAAGGGGCTGAGATAGATATATAATGCCCAAGTGAAGGTCTAGATAGTGTTGAAGACACGAAGAGTGGAAGAGAGATATAAAAAAACCGAGAGTAGTGCACGTTCGAAACGAAGAAGAAGAAAAAACAAAAAAAAAAAAAAAAAAAAAGAAAAGCTCGACGACGTGACGAGCGAGGACGATTGAGCTAGATACTAAAGAGAAGCAAAAGAACGGGGAGGGGAAGGGGGAGGGGGCGGTTCTAGGAATAGTTGGAAGATTTGATGATCTCCCACAAGAACCTCGCCCACTCCTCTGGAACTCCAGGCGTACATCTGTACGACGAACAACGAGGAAATGAACAAAAAAAAAAAACGCGACGCCCGACCGTCAGTTTTTCCCATCTCCTCTCTCTCTCTCTCTCTCCCTCCCATTCTCCCTCTTCCCCTTTCTCATTCCAAAATCCCATCAACTACTACTCACTGATGCAAACAATCCCCTGCGAACGGTCTAGCATGCGCGTCCGGTCTCAAATGCGTCGGACGATGCACGTCCATCCACATCCCTTCCTGCCTCCGTTCCTTCCTCCTTCGAGCGTTGAACGTGTCGAGACCGGTCTTGACGATCGTGTTCATGTCCGGGACGTAGGGCCAGTTCCAGAGTTCGAGGGTTGGGGAAGCGGTGCCGAGGGGAGGGAGGAAGTAGGATCTTCGGATGGCTTGCACTGTGGCGTGGGAAAAGAAAGAAGGGGGAGAGGAGTGGAGAGGAGAGGAGAGGAAAAAAAAACGGGGAGAGGATGAGCGGGAAGAAGAGTAGTAGCAAGCGGAAAGAGAACGAGGAGAAAGAAAGAGAGACAAAGTCCAAGAACGAACTCGTCGTTTCGTTGGCGGGTCCGTTTCGGAGGTACATCCCACAGTTCGGGTGACCTTGATGGGTCGAGCGGAGGATGGGGAGGAAAGTAGTGTAAGGGTGGATCCGTTCGTAGAATCCGTTGAGCTGGGAGCAAAGGAGAAAGAGAGGAAGGGGAACTCGGTGAGCACTGGGCGGGCCCCTTTGGGTCGTCGTCGTCCGTCGCGTCGCGACTCGCGTCCAGTCGACCGACTCAGTTTCGAGAGAAGCCCCCCCCCAAAAAAAAACTCACTCCTTCTTCGTACAAGGCAAGTAATCGCTCGGGGCTGTCCGTCCATCCAGGTCCGAGGAAGCGGTTCTGTACCCAGTGAGGACTTGAAAGAGCGAACGAAACAGAGGAAAACCCGTAAGCAAGGAGCGACGCGAACACAGGGACTTTATTAGAGCGAGGGAGTATTGAAAAGCAAGAACGAACCCGGTGTTGAAGACGACGACGGTTTCCTTCTCGAAGGACGGATCCTGGCCTTCTCCGAGACGTTCCAGATAGGTGAGCCAGTCGGTAGCGTAGTCGTCGTCTCCGTGGAAAGCGGTGAGCTTAAATAACCGAAAAGGAAAAAGAAGAGGGAGACAACGTCGAGGTTGAGCTCACGGACGCGATCAACATACTCCCCGCTTCAGGACTCACAATCCCACCCTTCTTCAACCTTTCGAAATCCTCTCGACTGAGGAAGAAGTCTTCCTTCGTGAACAAAACCAACGGGCGCAAGGTTCTCTCGACGCCTACGCCCGCCTCGTCCAGCAATCCCTGAGCGAGGGGATGATCCGGATTCAACCAGATCCCAGCTAGTTTCGGTAGCTTGAGGCTCTCTGAGAAGAGAATAGGTCCTTTGTTGGGAGGGGAGCGTTGGAGGAGGTTGGGAGTGACGGTGGTGAGGTTGGCGCGTTTGCTTTCGAGGACTTCGAGACCGAGGAGAAGGTGGGATAGGCCTGAGAAGTGATGAACGGTTAAGGAGTCTAGAACAATCACAAATAGCACGGTGTCAGAGATCACGATCAATCGTGGAGAGGAAAAGAGGAGAGAGAAGAGGGAAGGAAGGGCCTAATGTTGAGCTCGCCTCATGAACCGAGAACCAAACAACTCTATTTTCCGATTGCCAGCTAATAGGCACTCACCTCCTACCATAAACAGTCCTCCTCGCCTCTGCAGAAGATCAACAACCATCTCCCGAGCGTCCCAGCTCGTTCTTCCCCCCTCTTTCCCTACGAAATCAAAGCTCGCTTGAGCGAACCTCCTCCCGTCGTCTCCCTTCTTTTTCGATCCGTCCCAGTCATAGCAGTCTTCTTGCAGATGCATCAAGGCTCCAGGCTGCTCTAGTACGACGTCGTCCCACGAGGTGAAAGGTTGAGGGCGAGGAACCCATTCTCCTTGGACGTATTTCGAGGCGTCCCAGCGTCGAGAGGAGGGTCGGAGGGAAGAGGAAGGGATGAGGAGGGTCGAGAGGATGAAGAGGAGGGCACCGAAGGCTGCTAGGCGACCGAGAGTCCGACGTCGAGGTACGCGAAACATGGCGAGGGCCTTCGCGAGTCCTAAGACGGCTGTGGAAGTTGAGGACGAAGGGAGGAAGGGAGAAGAAAAGAGGTGAGCTCGACCGTTCCGTTCCTTCCCTCCCAACGGCTTCCTTCTCTTCCCCTCAGCTTTCCTCTTTTTCGTCCCCTGACACCTAAAACAGGATGGATCTCTTCCTCGCTCGACTCTCCCAACTCGAAAACCAAGTCCAATCCCTCGGCGAGCTTCCTTCCATCGTCGCTCGTCTCTCTGCAGAGAACGAGGCTCACCGCTCCTCCTCCTCTCAACACTCCTCCACCGTCGCTCGTCTTTCCTCCGAGAACGAGAGCCTTAGGAGGACCGTCGAGGGTCAAGATCGAGTCATCGGAGAGCTTACGATAGCCTCCCCTTCGGATGGATTCTGGATTTGGGAGAGTGAGAAGGGAGGGAGAGAGGAGGAGGGTCGTCGGTTGTGGTCCTCGGTTCGTCGCCTTACTCTCCCTTCTTCCCTCCTCCTCCTACCTCTCGAAGACTCATCTAGCTTCCACGTCCCTATCCTGTCTTCTAGGAAAAGTACAAGTCCCTTCCTCTTGCCGTTTCCCGTTCCGCTGGACCTCCCACCTCGCTCCAATCCCTCCCAAACGAGCTCCTCGACCTCATCGTCTCTCTCCTCCCGACCTCCGACCAGCTCACGCTGAGCCGATGCTCCTTCATGCTCCTCCAGATAGCTTCGAGACCTATCTACGGATACAGACTCAAGCTCTCGTCGAAGGAAGCTGCGTCGTTCGTCTCGTCGAGGGTGCGTTCCCTCACCTTCTCCTTTGCTTCATCCGCGTCGCCCCTTTTGCTGATTACAATTCTTTCTCTGCGTTTCTTGCAGATCACACACCCTTCCGAGTCCTCTCCTCGTATCAGTTCCATCCTCATGTCCAAGAAACTTCGCCTCCAGATCAAAGGTTTCCGAACGTCCGACCTCTCCTCCCTCCTCGCGATCTCGTCCCACCTTCCACGCCTACACCTCTCAACCATCGTCCTTCAAGTCAGGTCCTCCTTCCCTTCACCCTTCTCTTCATGGTCGCCTCTTCTTCGACTCGTAGACCCACACGAACTCATCGTCAACGGACGTTGGGCGAGTCTGACAGACACGTTCGCCTCGTCGACGTTTCGAGTCTCGAAGGACGAGCTGGCGTGCACCTCAGAGTGGAACCGTCTCTCTTCCTTTATTGGATACGGAGAAGGCTCGATCCCTATGCTCGAGGGAGACGAGCAGATCTTTGCGATCTCGGAGTGCCTGTTGCGAGCCAAAGGGGAAGGGAGGAGGCCGAGGTTTGAAGTCGTAACGTCGTTGGATGGAGAGCAAGAGAGAGATGAGGTCGAGGAGGAGGAGATCGCTTCTTATCTCCATCAGCTTCTTCTTACGGACTCGACGAGGAGTGCCACGGGGGCATATCTGTGCGTGACGTTGAAGAAGAGCGCGATCGTTCGAGGATGATTCGGCTATCGCTGTAGATTTCGAGGGTTTGATCGAGTCAGTGGTCCGTCCATGTACTGTAGCTCTATACTATGCACCGAACTTCTCTTTGCTTATCTCGTTCGAGCGAGACCTTGGTTGTCGGAGTCTCGATGCGAAACGACGCGTTCTTCGCTTGGATGGATCAAAGCGACGAGGCTGATTCCTTCAAAGGACGGGGTTTGAATTTTACTTCAGTAGCTGTAGACGACCTTTTATTTATCTCATTGGACTGCTACTCGCCTCGAAGGAGGTCGATTTTCAGATCTGAACGAGCATTCGAAGCTCGAGCTCTCGCCTCAGTCGTTTGCTCTCTCCCTTTCCTGTGCCAGCAACCCGTAGATCTCAGTTTCTCGGTCGGCAAGCATGCGTCGAACAAAGATGGTAGCTGGGAAATGTCGAACCAAAGGTCAAGAAACAAGGGGGAAGAGTCAAGCTGCAAAAAAAGAAGAAAAACAAAGGGCAACGAAGGAAACGAATCTACGGAACGGGAAGCTGACAGAAGGAGTACAACGGCGGAACCGAATCGAGAAGTAATACATAGTAAGCGAACGTAGCGTGTATCAGGAGGAGAACAGTAGAAAAAGGAAGACTAGCTGCTCGACCTGGTGGACGCGTTGCTGAATCCGCCTGAGCCCGTCGCCCGCAACGAGGTTTCGGACTCGGGTATGATCGCACTGCCACTGCTGCCGACGGACATCGAGCCATTTCGAAGCGTAGGTCGACGTTCCGGAGGAGGATCAGGTTGAGCGGCGACGAGTTCTCGAATTTTGGTGCAAAGGGCGGCTGGAAGGAAGAAAGAAAAGAACGGAGGAATGTGAGCGGGAGACGAGAAAGGCACGAGAACGTTCTGGTCTAGGCTTACAAAAAGCGTAAGGCTTGGTGATGCAGTCGTCGGCTGAAGGAGAGGCGAGCGAAAGGGGTCAGACCGGAGACGCGTCGAAGGGAAGAGAAGAAGAGACAAGAGCACAAGCGCACCTCCTGCTTCTCGAACAGCCTCGATTTGGCCCTGAGAAAATAGAGGATCGAGTAAATCAGCATCGAAGGAATGGAGAGATACAAGAGGAGAAGACGCGTACCTGGCGAGCGTTTCCACTGACTGAGATGCAGACTTGATGACCGGGCAGATCACCTCGAGCCTCCATCGAACGGATCCTTCGAAGAGCCGTCAGACCATCCATTACTGGCACTGTACAGTCAAGAAGAGAAGGAATCAGAACGTCTCTTCAATCTCGAGTCGAGTCGAAAGCTCGAAGACGAGGCGGCTCGACCGTCGACGACCGGGCTACTCACTCTCTGTATCCATTAGAACGGCATCAAAATGACGCTGAGAGGACTGATCATTCCTTGTGAGAATCTCGAGAGCGATCTGGCCGTTCTCGGCGTACTCGACGTGCCAGAGCAGCCGAGAAAACTGGCGGACAAGCACGCGTCGATTGACCTCGTTGTCTGCGAAAGGAAGGAAGAAAGAGAAGCTGGTGAGTATACGACGGAAGATCTCGAGATGGAGGGGGTCGTGAAGAAAAGTTCACCTTCAACAATTAGCACCGAGAGGATAGTATCCGGCTCAACTTCATCGGATGAGGACCTCTTGGTCGTCGGAGGGAACAAAGCTCCTTGAACAGGTGGGTAGAGTCCAGCGGCGATGTAGAATCGGAAAGTGGTGGGCTGACCAAGATCGGAGACGAGCTGAAAGGAAGGAAGAAAGCGATCTGATCAGACAGAGGTCGAGATCGAGAAAAGGGAGGAGGACGCGACTCACATCGATGCGACCTCCCTGTAGACGCGTCAGTTCCTTACAAACGAAAAGACCGAGTCCTGATCCTCCCACCGCAGTATGTACTTCGGCTGTCAGAGAGAAGAATGACGAGGGTCAGCCTAGCCGGAGGTCGAAGACCGCAGGAAGAAGAGCGATCTCGCACGAACCATTCCCCTGCTTGAATCGCTGAAAGAGATGACCCTGATCCTCGAGTGACATTCCTCCTCCCGAGTCCTTGACCTCGACAAAGATGTATCCGTCATGACGACCGTTGACAAGCTCTTGAGTGAGAGGAGCGTTGAGGGACCCTGGGTCGAAAGCTGGCGCTAATTCGGGAGTGGGAGGACCGACGAGAGAGATATTGACGGTGACCTCGATCAGTTTGGTCGCCGACGATTGAGTAAACTTGACGGCGTTCGAGATGAGGTTCCTTGATAACGAAGAGGAATAGCCGTGGTCAGCGAGCTTCGTTTTGGGGGGGCCAGGAGGGACGAAAAGCTCACATGGTGATCTGGTTTAGTCGAACAGGATCTGCCTCGACGAGATGACCTAGGAGATCGAAGGAAGGACCTATGTGGAGGACGAGTTCGATTCCCTTCTGCGAGGCCTCGATGGTGAAGATACGAAGAAGACGGCGGGTGTCCTTGACGATGTCGAACTGAGAAGAAACGGCGAGATCGTCGTCAATACTAGAGGCGAACGATGAACGATCTGAACCCTCGAACTCACCTTGACGGGGAAGACTTGGAGAAGTTCGAGGTCTATCTGAGCCAGGCGAAGTCTGAGAAAAGGAGGAAATCAGCTCTGTTTCCTTAGACAAGGCTGAACGCTTAACTCACATGTCGTTCGAGAGCTAAAGATTCGAAACGAAAGCGGTCAGAAAGGATCGAAGGGAAGACGGGCGATGGAACTTACTCGTTCTTGAATGGTTGCACTTTGTTGTATCGAATCTAGTACGAGAATCTGAGAAGAAGAGAGGTCAGCCGCGCGGGTTCAGGAATCGAACGCGTCGAAAAGTTGAGCTGCTCACATCGTCCTCCAGCGTAGCAACATCTCCGGCAGTAAACACGAGACCCTTGTCGATCGTGACTTGTCCCAGCAAATCGTTGATGTTGGATCGGAGAAGCTCGGCGGCAGCTGGAAGGAAAGGGACAGGAGGGGATCAGGACGCGTCGAAAGGGAAAGGAAAGAAGATGAAACCCAACCAATGATGGCACTCGTAGGATTTCTGATCTCATGAGAAGTGATATCTACGGCGGAATAAAAGTGGGATTAGTCAGGAGAACGAGGAACATCGGTCTGAAGAACGTACCGATCAAAAGCTCCTGCTGCTTCTTGCTCTCCTCGACCTCAACGCGACGAGCCTCGGTCTCCTTCACACGATCCTTCCAAGCCTCGATTCGATCGGCAGTCATCTTCTTCTGAGCCGTCTCATAGTCTTTCCGATCCGAGATATCTGTAGAATGAGAGAGCAAGAGACTGATCAGCAAGCGGAGGCGGAACGAGTGAGAGGAGACGCGTCGAGTCTCGCCAAGTGGGGTCAAGGGGATGATACTGACCGATCATGGTTCCAACGAAGCCGGTAACGAATCTAGCGAACATGAACAAAACAGTGTGAGTCCAGTGTCCGAAGGAGAGGAAAGGGAGGGAGTTGGACAAACGAATTTTCGTTCGAATTTCCTTTTCCCTCCGTCAGCCCAACCAAACGTATCAGAACGTGATGCTGCGATGATAAAGAGACGGCAGGGTATTAGCAAATCTTACATGAAACACGTCAGGATAAAGAAACGGGGCAGAGGGTGAAACGAGGAAGAGGAGGTCGAGAGAGGTGTCGGCGAACTGCTGAACGATTCTCGCCACCCACCCCTGCCAAGAGCTGAAACTCTCCAGAGCCTTGCTTTCCAGTTCGAAAGCACTGCAGTAAGAAGAAAGATCGGGTCATGAACCGACTACACGACGAAAAGGAGCAGCTTCGGCTCACCTCCTCCCACATCTGACGAAGCGGCGTCCGATCTGTCGAAGAGAAGGGGGAGATCAGCCTGGTCTCAACTGAGAGGGCGAATGTGAGAAATCACCTTTAGCGCAAAACACATTGGGCCAGAAGTTTGGGTTCGCGTAGAGCTTTTGAGGGGAAAGCGCAAGCGAGAGAAGTCAGCTGGCGAAGAAGGAGAGAGTCGAAAGCGAAGACGGAAGGAATGCTCACTCCAGTGAGTTCCCTGAACTGCTTGTTTACATAGGTGAGAAGTCCATCAGGCGTCCCACAAAACATTCCCACAGGGGCCTGTCATCGAAGAGAAGAAAAGGAGGGATTAGCTTCGTCTTCGACGCGTCTCTTGGAAGAAAGCACCCCTCCTGCTCAGAGGCGAGCAGCCGCATAGGAACGTGTACTCACCCACTATGAAGATGGATAATTAGAGAGAGAACGAAACCGAGAATCAGTCAGCTCCGCCGTTTGGCTTCTCCTTCACCTACTGTTTCATCGCGTCGAGTTCTCTCTTGCGTCTCGGATCCCTTCACCTCCACTTCGAATCTTCCGTCGAGAACGCCAGTTTGAACTCACCTCCGTTAACAGCGTTATCTCCCTCGACCGAACTTCAAACAGCCTATCCATCTCCCTTTTCTTCGCGTCGACCTCGGGATTCGACATCGAGGCGGCGTTCTTTGGCGGAGGAGGGCGAGGCGTATTGGCAGGACTATTCGCCAGCAGACTTGGTGGAGGCGGAGGAAGAGAGGAGAGCAATGGTGGTGACGAGGAGGCTACGAGGAGTGGGGATTCTGTCGGGTGAGGAGCGGGAGAGGGTGCTGCGATGGCTGTCGAAAGTGAGAGAGGATTGGGAGATGAAGATTTTGGAGTTTTCGAGCGAGCGTTCGAGGTGAAGGGAATGGTGGTAGGTCGATCGGAGATGACATGGGAGGTGAGGATGAGGTGGGGAGTCGACGGAGAGGTGGTGCGACAGAGCTCGAGCGTCGTGGGTGCCGACGTGCCTGAAAACAGCGAAAGAAAGAATATAGATGAGTAAAAGGCCAAAGGCGAGCGTCTGTGCGACCTCGAAATAACTTCGAGCGGCTCAAAGGAATACGGGGAGAGGAAAGAATGAAAAACGAACCAGCGTGAAGTGTGACGATCAAAGTTGGCCTGGGAGAGAAGGAAGGCTGTCAGTTGTCAAGTCCGACCCAAAACACTTGACTAAAGAAACCCAGAGTGAACTCACGAAAGAGCTAGATCAACACCCTGGTAGTAACCCAGCTCTCCCTCGATTCCTTCGGACGCGTCGGAAACGAAGAACTCGACGCCATATAACCAACGCAGGAAGTACTTCGCTTCCTCTGCACCGAGACATGCGGTTATCTGTTTTCCTCGAGTGACGGCGAAGAAAGTCACTGAAAGGTCCAAGAAGGAAGCATCATGATCAGCTCTCGACGTTGCCTCTCTCGACCGCCCGTTGAGCTCACTGTTTCCCCAGATCTGAACCCCTGCGAGCGAGTCGTACAGCGAGCTACCAGACGATGACGTGGACGCCGACGAAGCTAGTACTGGCTGAGGTGTTGGAATGATGCAGCAAGGCTGGTACTGAGCGTCGAGGAAGGCGAGGAGTCCTATGGAGGCGAGAGACTCGACTGAGCTCTTGTCGACCTCCTCTGAGAAGACGGCGAGATGATGGGGTCGTTCGTCGTCGTCGTCGTCTTCTTCCTCCACTGCTTCACTGCTGTCCGAGAAGAAGGATTTCTGGGATGTCCTGGAGGTTCTTGAGGCTGGACGAGGAGGACGAGAGGAGCGAGAGGGGTCGTTCGAGAAGGGAGGGAAGACGGGGAGGGAGAAGACTGATTGCGGCCTTAAAGCTGCTTGAAAACGGGAAAAGAGAACGTTGTGAGGGGGTTGCTATGGAAAGATGGGATAGGGAGTCGGGCACCAACAGCAGTTTTGACTCGAAGGAAGGGCATGAGGGAGTCCTTCCTCTGCGAGAAGAAAGAAAAAGACCAAGGGAGGAAGCTCAGGATGACGTTCTTGCCCTCCTTCCTTCTTTTCGAGAAGAGCTATAGATCGCTCACCATTCACTGGATCCATGCTCGCTGGTCTTCAAGCAGAAGAGCAAGGCGTCCGAAGGTTGGGAGAGGAGGGGGAGGAGGAGGAGAAGGAGGGAAACGAGAAACAAAGAAGGAGTTAAAGGTCAACAGGCCGAGGGGCTCTTCGAGCTTCATTTGGCGTCGCTCTCCTCCCTTCCTTCATTTTTTGGGAGCCCAGCCATCCCAGCTCGAAAGAGAATACAACATGGATCGAAGAAAACTGAGCGAGGCAGGCGCCTTTAGAGATACAGCGAGAGAAAAACGAAACGAAACGAGCTCAACTGAAAATCAAAGGGACCAAACAACCGACGGGGGAACGAATCGCCTCAAAAGTGAAAAAAAAAAAAAACTAGTCGACCTCCTTGTTCGAAAGTGGAATCACAGGGATCTCAGGGCTAGACGAAGAAGGGGATGATGCTAGACTCGTACTGGGGACAGGCGAAACTCCTGGGTCGAGCCATTCCGAGCGATGGAGGTGAGCGTCTTCGAGAGGAGAGAAAGGGTTCCCAATGAATTCCGAGCCAGGAGAGAGTAGAGCTTCCGAAGGCATCCACCCAACAAGATCCTCCTGGCCGTCGATAGCGATTCCAGCTCGATGGTAGACTGGCGGAAGAGGGAGAAGAGCGGCGGAACGGAGAGTCAGCGCGGAAGGCGACGAGAAAGAGAAGAGGACGGGAGGACGAACTCGTCTCCTTGATCTTCTGGACGAGAAGTGGGAACTTGTAAGGTTTGGTGATGCAAGCATCGGCTGTTCAGAGGAAGAAGATCGAGGCGAGGAAGAGCGAGATCAGCTCTGAGACTTCGATGGGTGGGTTTCGTGTTCGACGCGACTCACCTCCTGCTTCTCGAGCGGCATCGAGTTGTCCCTGCGTCAGAAAAACGAGAGGTCAGCGAAGGACTCTAAAGAGTTGAATGGGAAAAGAGATGGGCTCACCTGACGAGCGTTCCCTGAGACCGAGATGCAAGCTGAAAAAGAGGAAAGGAAGGAGAGAAGTCAGCGATTCAGTCGAAAGGCACACCGACTCTGGTTCGAAGGGCTCACGTTGATGCCCTGGTAGCAGTCCACGAGCTTCCAACGATCGGATCTCTCGAAGAGCACTGATACCGTCCAGGACGGGCACTGAGAGGAAGAAAGAAAGAGAGAGACAAAAAAGCTGTCAGTTCTCAAATTGCAGCACTTCCCTCTTGTCTTGCTTCAAGACTCACTCTCCAGATCCATCAACACCATGTCGAACGACTCTCCGGCTAGAGCGTACGACTTGAGGATCGTCAAAGCCTCGAGACCGTGTTCGGCGACCTCGACGTGATAAAGCAAGCGTTTGAACTGTCGATGCAACACTTTCCGGTTGACGGGGTTATCTAGAGGGAAAGACCGAACGAGAGGTCAGTGAGCTCGAGCGAAAGAACGCCGAGACGAATGTAAGACGCACCCTCGACGACCAAGATGGAGAGAACAGCGTCCGACGCGATGGGAACTCGATGGACGGGTCTCTCGGGAGCGGGGGTGATGATTTCCCGAGGGATGTCGGTAGGAGGGAACAATCCAGCCTTGATGAAGAATCGGAAGGTGGTTCCCTCGTTAGGTGCCGAGACGATCTGTTGGAAGGAAAAGGAAGATCAGCAGAGGGCTCGAAGAAACGAACGCGTCTCAAGCTTTGGTCGACTCACGTCAATCCTTCCTCCCTGCAAACGCGTCATTTCCTTGCAAACAAAGAGACCGAGACCTGATCCTCCGACGGCAGTATGCACCTTGGCTACGAGGGCAAAGCGAGGGAGGTGGTCAGTTTCGTTCGAAGGACAAAGAAGGCGAAGAGGGACGAACCGTTCCCTTGCTTGAATCGCTGGAAGAGATGACCCTGGTCCTCGAGTGACATTCCTCCTCCCGAGTCCTTGACCTCGACAAAGATGTATCCGTCATGGCGACCGTTGACGAGCTCTTGAGTGAGAGGAGCGTTGAGGGACGCTGGGTCGAAAGCTGGCACTGATTCGGGAGTGGGAGGACCGACGAGAGAGATATTGACGGTGACCTCGATCAGTTTGGTCGCCGACGATTGAGTAAACTTGACGGCATTCGAAATGAGGTTCCTGAAGGAGAGGGAAGACGGAGATTTGGTCAGTGAGAGGTCGATGAGATTCCCGGAACGAAACGGTGAGGCTAAGCTCGTTCGCACTGCTCTCGTCCCCGTTGGCTCGCTTTGAAGTAGAGGTACGATAGACTAGGTGACTGAAGGTGAGCTTACATGGTGATTTGATTGAGTCGCACAGGATCCGCCTCGACAAGCTCTCCGAGGTGAGAGAATGAAGGGCCGCAGTTGAGCTTGAGCTTGATTCCCTTCTGAGAAGCCTCGATCTCAAAAATCCTGAGCAGTCGGCGAGTTTCGTTAACGATGTTGAACTGCAGAATAACCCGTCAAGTCAGTCGGGAGCTCGAAGGGAGGAACGCGGAGAAGAGAGGTCTCACCTCCATCGGGAAGACTTGGAGAAGCTCAAGGTCGATTTGAGCGAGACGAAGACTGAGATGGGAGCGGAGAAGAAGTCAGGAAATCTTCAGGTCAAGACAAAGAGGAAGACGAGAATCGTACATGTCGTTGGAAAGCTGGAGGGAGGAAAGAGAGAGAGAGAATCAGTCAGGGCAGATAACTCGAAGGCTCGACGAGACTGTACTCACTCGTTCTTGGATCGTAGCAGACTGATGGATCGAGTCCAGCACCAGGATCTTCAAGGAGGGAGACGAGAGAGCGATCAGCAAGAGCTCGTGGATAAAGGAGAGGTCGAGACGCGACTCACATCGTCCTCGAGGGTTGCCACCGACTCGGGAGTGAACAGCATCCTAGATCCAATCGTGACTTTGGAAAGCATGTCGTTGATGTTGGATCGAAGTAGGTCGGTAGCGGCTGAGGAAGAAGAAAACAAGGGGTCAGCCCAAATCAGCTCGAGATCGAAAAAAAAAAAAAAAAAAAAGGGGAGTCACCAATGATGGCACTCGTAGGGTTCCTGATCTCATGCGAAGTGATGTCTAGATGAATTCGGAGAGGGGAGGTCAGTTTCAGGAGATACGAGGAGAGAATGCGAGATCAACTCACCGATCAGAAGCTCCTGCTGCTTTTTCGACTCCTCGACCTCGACTCGACGGGCTTCGATCTCGTCAACTCGAGCCTTCCAAGCATCGATCCTCTCGGCGTTCATCCTCTTCTGAGCCGTCTCGTAGTCCTTCCTGTCCGAGATGTCTGCGAGATGGAAGATCAGGAGGCTGGTCAGCAAAGCAAAGGCGAGGAGAGAAGGGAGAGGACGCGACGCGTCTCGTATAGAAGCACAGTGAGCTCGGATGCTACTCACCAATCATGGTTCCGACGAATCCAGTGACGAACGGATTCGAGTTCGAGTTTCCTCGTCCCTCAGTGAGCCCGACCAGTCGAATCAGGACGTGATGAGCCGACCGTCCTGCAGCAAACGCGTCTCCCTCCTCCCCGACCATGAGCTGGAACTCTCCCGATCCTTGCTTTCCAGTCCTGAAACACTCCTCCCACATGTGACGAAGCGGTGTACGATCTGGAAAATCGTTGGGAACTAGTCAGAACGAGACATGGCGAGACGCTGAGTTCCAGAATGAGCAAATGAAGATAACGTACCTCGTTCCACAAAGATTGAAGGCCATGTGTTGGGATCGGCGTGAAGATTCGTGAGCTCTCGGACTGCAGGAGAAGAAAGGACCGAGACAGACGCGTCCGAAATCAGTTCAGGAGCCGTCGAGTCAGATTTGGTGGTTAAACACTCACACTGCTTGTTCACGTAAGTCAGAAGCCCATCTGGAGTACCACAGAACATTCCCACAGGAGCCCACTACGAAAAAGACGAAGAAAGAAGTCAGTCTCGACGCGTCGACGGGCTTGTGCGGGCAAGCTATCGAGCTCAACTCACCTCCGTCAACAGCGTAATCTCCCTCGACCTGATCTCGAACAGCCTATCAAACTCTCTCCTCATCGCATCCATCTCCGGGTCCGTCCTCGAAGCGACATCAGGCAGATCAGGGTCGTCTGGATCCACAGCGGGGAGGGATTTCCTTGCAGGGATTCCTTCGGGGAAGGTGATCGTTCTTTGAGGATCTGGTGTCGATGGTTCCGAGATGGGACTACTAGCAACAGCCTCTGCGGAGTCGGAAGAGCTCGTTCGACTGAGAGTCGTAGGTCCAAAGGAACCGGAAGACGGGCGTCGGAGCTCGACGGTGGGAGTGAGGTCTTCTTCGGACGAGACTGCAGCGGCAGCATGAAGGAGAGGTGCTGGAGTGACAATGGGTAGAGGAGTGTCGGGAGAGGAGGATCCGAAGGGTCCAACGACGGTGGGGGTGGCGGAGCCGATAGAAGAGCGAGACGACGTGGAAACGGCCGAGCCTGCTCGAAGTTTGGACGCGTAGGAGATGATGTTTGGGCGGTTGGAGATGATGTGGGAGGTGAGGATGAGATGAGGAGTCGACGGGGAGGTGGTTCGACAGAGCTCGAGAGTGGTGGGTGCTGAGGTTCCCTGGAGGTTGCGGAGAAAAAGAAGGGAAGGAAGAGGGATCCGGTCAGCCTCGAGCTCGATCTCCCTTCGACGTTTGCAGACTCTTTAACCTCTGGCGCAAAGTCAATTGAAGCCTGGGCTCGACGGTTCTGGATAGGTGAGATATACGTACTGCGTGAAGAGTCACGGTAAGAGTAGGTCTGTGGAAGAGAAAAAGATGATCAGCCGTCTCGTCTCCAAGACCTCCTTCCAAGAGCGAGAAGATGTAAAAAAAAACTCACGAAAGAGCTAAATCAACACCCTGGTAGTAACCGAGATCTCCAGCTCCTCCAGTTGTTCCCGCAGGACCGTTGACGTAGGCCTCAGGCCCGTAGACCCATCTGAGAAACGCGAACGTGAGCGTGAGGTGTGAGCGAAGGACGACGCGTCTTGAACTGGTTTGGTTCTCACCTCGTGAACGCCCTGGCCTCCTCGGGTTCCAGACACTCGACCAGCTGTCTCCCTCGTGTTACCTGCAAAGGGGAGAAGAGAAAGAGGAAAAGGAGAGGGGTCGTGAGCTCGGCGCGACGTAAAGAGAGAGAGACAGACGAGAGGAGCTCACGGAAAAGAAGGTCAAGTTTGCCCAGATCGTTAAAGCGAGAGGCTCGTTGGAGTTATCGGAGGAAGCGGACGTCGAAGACGAAAACTTCTCTTGCTGAAGAGGCACGATAGCGCATGGTTGACGGTGAGCTGAGGGGGAGGGAAGGGAGAAAGAAGGAAGGTCAGCTCACCGCCGGCGTCGCGGTCGCTTCTCTACTCCTTCCTCCCTCCCTCCGCCAGATGCTTGCTCCGGTCCACGAGAGCATAGCTACTGACCATCTAAGAAAGCGAGAATAGGAATAGCAGCGAGGTTGGCGACGTCGTTGGGGTCGGTTCGAGGGTCGAAGGTTGCGAGATGAACAGGTTCGAAGTCGTCGTCGTCGTCCGAGTTTATAGAGGCATCCGACAAGAACGAGTAGATGGACTGCTGCCTCTTGCCTCTTGGTATCCTCGAAGCGAGCGAGTTGAGCGACCTCGACGTTCCTTGGGAGTGCTGGGAGTTTGATCCTCGTCGACCGCTGCCCACGAGCTCGTCCTTCTTTGGTTCGTCGTCCTCTTGTTGATGAGTTGGGAGGTTGCTAGACCGATTCTCGTTGAAGACGCTCTGGGGTTGGAGGGCTAAGTTACGCAGAGAAGAGAGGAGTCGAATCAGTCATAGTTGGGAAGCTGGAGGAGGATGGACAGAGCAACGAGGGAAGGCTTGGGAAGAAGGAAGGAGGGGAAGGAGGGAGGGAAAGCTCACTTCGATTCGTTGGCATCGGGTCCTCTTCGAGGTCGCTTGCTGGAGAGTAGGGAGGCATGAACGACGTAGATTCCTCTGGGTGATCTACATCAGAGGTGGGTGTGCTCATCCAAGTATGAGAAGGGGGGAAGGATGGAAGGAAGGAGTAGTCGGTGGGAGTTGAAGGTCGAAAGCGAACAGCTGAGTCTCGTCCTCTTTTGCTCTCCCTCCCCCCAGCCTCCTTCCCCCCGGAGTTTCACTACGAATCTCCTTTTTTTTTCTTTTGGTAGAGTATTGTTTGACCAGCACTCTGGGTCTGCTCGGCACACCATCGACATCTTGAACGGGAAGGGAGGGACGGCGACACTTCTGCAGGGAAGGAAGCAAAGAACAAAAGCGAAAGCTCAACTCTCGATCGAGAGAAGGCCCTGAACTCAGCTTGAGACTTCCTCCCCTGAACGGTGTTGGCTTTGATGTTCGCTTGGTCTCTGATTTCCAGGGGTAGCAGCAGATCTTCGCTTCGTTCTGGTGTAGATGAGGAGGGCTGGAAGAGAGGGGGCAAGATTAGATAAAAAGCCAACCAAATCGGAGGTGTCCGAGGGGGCCTCTCGCAAGCCTGGCGTTTTTAAATCAACGGGGGGAAAAGGGAAGGAAGGAACAAGGAGAAAAGAAGCGGAGGACGCTGATCTTCCCCTTCTTCGACAGTTCAGAGCTCGAGCACCACGGAGCCGACGGGGCGAAGGAGACGAAAGGAAGGTCGGGCGCGTCGCGTCCCAGCCATCCCTGCCCACCTTCCCTTCTTCTGCGCACTTCCCTCCTCCTGAAGCTCCTTCCCTTAGCGATCCCTAGAGATCCTCGGCCGAGTTGATACGAACTGATTCTATAGCTCAGAAAAGAAACCACAAGCAGATCCTCGACTCCTCCCTCCCCTTCCAGAATTTCGATCGTTCCACCTCTCCATTCCCTCTTCCCTCCTCCTCAAAGGTTCTTCTCCTCCCTCCACTTTTTGATCATCTCCACACTGATCGTCTCCAGCTTCCACGTCTTGGCGAACTTCAAGCAATCCTCGAGCTTGGCCATGGATCCGGTAGGGTTGGGGTCGGGAGCGACGAGTTCGCAGAGGAGTCCTGCTTCGGGGAGACCGGTGAGACGGCAGAGATCTGGAAGAGGAAAGGCAGAGGACGGTAGGAATGGAAAAATGATGGGGATGAAGAGAGTGAGAGGTAAGAGGTAGAGGAAACAGTCAGCCGGGAGAAGGTGTGGAAGATCGGACGCGTCGAGAATGGAGAAAGATCGAAACGAAAGACTCACCCAGAGAAGCCTCAGTGTGACCCTTCCTCTTCAAAACACCTCCCTCAGCAGCCTTGAGCGGAACCATGTGTCCAGGTCTGTTGAAATCCGTCGCTGAGGACGAAGGGTCTGCGAGTTTCCGTCCGGTAAGGGCTCGGTCGTGAGCCGAGATACCTGTTGTTGTTCCTGCAGATACAACCAAAAGAAACAGGAGAACGAAAATCATCAGCAGTTGAGAGAAAGAAGATGGCGGGTCTCGACGAAGCAAGCTGTAGGGGAGCTGGGGAAGGAGTAAGGGCGAAGAGCATGTGAAGAAGGCGAGAGCTCACCAATCTTGTAGTCAACAGTGACAGTGTAGGCAGTCTTGTTGGTCTCCTCGTTGTGAGCGACCATCATGGGGATGTCAAGAGCTTCCAGACGAGTTGCTGGGAGGGAGATGCAGATGTACCCACTGCGAGAAGAGAGAGAAGAGGGTGAGGAGGGGAGGAAGGTCGTCAGTCGAGAGTTCGCGAGACGAAGGATCAAAGGACGAGAGGATGCTGAGCTTCAAGCTCGACGCGACGGCATGAAACGAATCGTTGGAACCTCAGGATCATGTCCTGAAGGACGAAAAGTCGGAACAGGCGAAGTGGCAGCATTTCAACGCTTCCTCCCTCCTTTGAACGAAGCTCAACCTCCACGCTCTTCTCCGTTCTTCCCCCATCCGTTCAGGCCGGATATGCTCCCTGATAACCTCTACAGAAACCTTCTCCCTTCTCTGCATGTAGTCCTCTGGACTAGTAGAAGTCCAGCCTCGGATCCTCACTCGCTCTCGACCCACCAAGCTCGAACGATTCGATCCCAAAAAGTGGGCTGAAACGAGGGAAGGGAAAGAGAGGAAACTGATGGAGAAAAGACTCACCTCGTGTGTTTGATGAACCAGGCCATCTTTTCCGTCGTGCACTCGCTAGCAGCGATGAGGAGATCACCTTCGTTCTCCCTGTCCTCGTCGTCCATAACGACGACGAACTCTCCTCGTCCAAAGGCAGCGAGAGCGGATTCCATCGAGGAGAAGGGGGAGGGGGAAGCCATCAGAGAGAGAGAGAGAGAGGATGTGAGAGTTGCGGGTTGAAGGGGGTGAAGTAGAGTTGGTGGTTGGAAGCGAAGGGCTGATAAGAGAAGCTGGTTTCGATGCTGGTGGTTTGCTGGGAAGGAGGACAAAGCAAGAAAGGAAAAAGTCAAACCCGAGCCGGCTGACGAGACCGTCGAAAACCGAGTGTCATCCAGTCGTTCCCTTTTCTGCCTCCTTCCCACACAATCTGGTTATGGAAAAGTACTCGAAATGGAGAGTGAGTAGCCCTCCTTTCCACCTGCACACTTTCAGAAAGCTTCACTGATGATCTGACTCTGTTTTTCTCTCCTCAAAAGGACCCTGGGACAGGCATTCAGGTCAGCTCGACCTCCCTCTCCTTCCTTCCATCCCTTCGTTCAAGTTCAAGCTCACATGCTGACTTTTAACTCCTCCCTTTCTGATGCAGCCCTTCCTTACTCCTATCCCACCTCTTGCTGAGACTTCCGTGCTCGCTAAGGGCTTCACCGTCGTGAGGTATGCGCTGGCGATCTTGAGGGTGAGCGAGCGAGCTCGTCTTTTCCTTCCCTTTTTTCCGAGCTCATTCGTTCCTCCTCTCGCTTTCCAGACCATCCCAGTCCTTCTCTGTAGTCTGCTCTACCTTCTTACCGTCGAAGGGATACTGGGTATACTAGTCAGTCCTCGCCTCCCTCCTTTTCCTCGTCGGCTCCATCTCTTGAGCTCACACGCTCTTCCTCCTCTCCTCCAGAAACTCGCTCAACTCCATCATCTCCAACGCCCACTAGCTGGAGTCTTCACCTCCATATGGACTCGCTTGGTCCTTCTCATGCTGGGGGTCTTCAGGTTCGACGTCAAGTATTCCGCTTCGTCAAGCAGAGGGTGAGTTCGACGTCGCTCCGTTCTCCTCTCTCTCAACGCGTCGAACTTTGAGCTCATCCTCTTTCCTCCCTCTGACTCCTTGCAGTAAATCCGACATCAAGAACATCTGGAAACCCAAAGCGGGAGATGTGATCGTGTCCAACTGGATCTCATGGATCGAGCTTCTCTGGCTTGCGTACCGGTTCGTTGGACCTTTCTTTCTCTTCTTCAGCCCACCTTCCCGACTCCCGCTCACCCTCTCTCCTTCTTTCTTCTGCACCCGACCATTTCTCCATTGCAGATTCAACCCCGTCTTTCTCCTCCCAACTCCCATTCCCTCCTCCTCCTCCTCTTCGAAGGCCTCCCTCGTCCAACCCTTCTCCCTCCCCTCCCTCCTCCTTCGAACCGGTCGAACCCCACCTGCGCCCTCCTCCTCTTCGATCACTTTTGCCGAGACACAGAAGAAGGCCAAAGATCAAGGACGCGTGTTGGTGCTACTTGCTGAAGGGACGACGACGAACGGACGGGGAGTGGCGAAGTTTGTCGACGTGTTCGGAGAGGACGACAGGGTCGAGAGAGGGAGGAGAAGGTGGGGAGTCTGGTTGGCTTGCTTTAGGTGAGTACCTTTTAGAGTTGAAACATTCACTCTTCTCCGCCTTAACACTCTCCCTTGTCCTCGTCCTCGTCGAGATCGCTCGCTCATCGCGTCCCTCTTCCTCGCAATGCTGACTCCCCGTTCTTCCCCCTCTCCTCCTCCCTCTTCCTTCCCTCCCTTCCTAGATACCCAACTCCCACCCCCCTTTCTCCAACCCTCACCCACTCGCTTCCTTCTCCCTCAAGGATCCCTCTCCTCCCTCACCTCTTCTCCATCCTCACCTCCTTCCCTCCCACGCTCCCCCTCTCCATCACCCTCCTCTCCCCAGCAGACGCTCCGCTCTCCTCCGCCGACAACTTGACCGAGCGATGCATCAAGGCGATCAGCGAGATGGGGAGGCTGAAGAGGGTTGGGTTCGGATGGGAGGACAAGAAGGCTTTCTTGGAGGTTTTGAACGCTCCTTCTGGAGCTGGAGCTGGGAAGAACGGTGGGAAGGTGAAGAGAGGGTAGACACAGTAGATGGATAGACGTTTGAGGCTGGAAAATGCTTCTATGACGCAGTTCCCTTGAAAGTTTTGTGCGAAGATGGGAAAGGAAACAAGGCTCGGGCGGTTCTTCGACTGATCGCGATCCATCGTTTTCGTTTTCGTCGGCAAACTGATCGGTTCCTCAGGTCACTGTAGTGTGCTTGGTAATTTCTTTGCTTCCGTTGGACAGTTCCGTTTGCTGAGGAGGGAGCGGGTCGAAAGTGTCTAAAGAGGAAAGAGGATTGTCTTCGACGACGCGCCGAAACGATTCCTGAAGGCGAGACGATTCCTCGAGCTGAGCAATCCGAGTAAGGATGAGATCCAAACTGCGAGAGGAGCGGTTTACGAAGAGGCGAGGAGGATTTGATCCTGCAGGAGAGTTTTGTCGTGGTTCGGTGCAGGGCAACGCTTTCAGGAGGAGGGAGGGAAGTGGCGAGCTCACGTTTTTCGCTTCTTCCCTACCAACCCCTTCCTCCTCCAAAACGAGCGTTCTCTCAGTCGACATCCTCCTCCTCGCTAAACCTCTAAAAATCTACTACCTCCTCCCTGTGTATGCAAATCGAACTCTCGAACCAAGGGAGGGTAGAGGTGGATGAAGAATCAAAGGTGAGCTCAACACCTCCTTCTCCTCCATCTCTCCTCCTTCTCCGTTCTCACTCTCTTTGATTCTTCTATACGTCTCAAGAGACTAGTGCTGATACGTTACTCTTCATCTCCTCCTTCGATTAACAGGACGAACTCCTCCCTTCAACCTCTCATATCTCCCGAAACGTCTTTCAACCTCCTCCTCCCTCCTCCTCCTCCTCAACGACCCACCCTTCCACTCATCCCCAGCTGCTCTCTCAACTCGCACTCGAACCAGCAGTATTCTCGAACGAATCCCCGGTCTCTTCTCAAATCGCTCAACTCTTCTCCCTCGTCGGTCAGCTCAAGGAGGAGAACAAAGCTCAAGCATCGTCCGTCGAGGAGCTCTCGAGAACCGTCGCTCGTCTCTCGTCAGAGAACGACTCGCTCAAAAGGCACAACGAGGATCAACACAAGCTCAACGGAGATCTCGCTAGATCCTCGATTCCTGGAGGATTCTGGGTCTGGGAAGGTTCGGAGGGTGGGCTTGAAGGAAGGGGAGGGAGATGGGTTTGGTCGTCCGTGAGTCCTTTTCTCTCCTTCGGTGTCCTTCCCAAGACTGTTTCCGAGATGATCTAACTCTTGTACTTACTTTTCAACGGCTTAGGAGAAATACAAGGTCCTTCCTCCCCCCAGCGTCGCTTCCGGGCCTCCCACTTCGCTTCTCTCCCTCCCCGTCGAGCTCCTCTCCCTGATCCTCGACCTCCTCGAAACCAAGGAGCATCTGGTCCTCTCCCTCGTCTCCTTCAATCTCCTGGAGCTTTCCTCTCGCTGCTTCTACGGCGACAACTTCTTCTTGGATCCCGTTCAAGCGTGCGACTTTGTCGAATCGAGGGTGAGCTCCTCTCTCCCCCCCCTAGTACTTGGTCGCCCGTTCCCTGCTCTTGCTGATTGTTTCTCGACCACTCCATTCGACTCGGTACGACAGGTCTTTCAGTCCTCTCCCAAATCCGAGCGAATCACTCCCCTCCTCCTCCCGTCAACTAAGGTTCATCTTTATGGCTCTTCGACCGACGCCGCGTTTCAGGACTTGGTCGAGCTCGCTTCCGCTCTTCCCTCCCCTCCATCCTCACTTCGCGTCGAGATCGTCTCTCTCGAGATCTCGGATATCAACGAGCTCACTCCTTGGACAGGTCTCATTCGCTTTGTCAATCCAACTGAGTTTCATCTATGGATTGGCGACGACGACAACCTCAGCATCCCTCCCACCGTCCGCTTCGTCCCCCTCGACTTCGTCGCGTCGTTCACGTCGCTCTGGACCCGACTCATGTGCTTCTACTCGCTTGGGCATGACTCCGTACTCCTCCTCGAGGGGACCGAGAGCACGTCGGCTTTCGAAGAGTGCCTTCGACGCTGCTACCCTTCGCTGGTCCTTTGCGGTGATCTGTGGAGGTGGATGCTCGATGGGACGCATAGGAGGGAGAGAGTCCCGCTAGAGGAGATTGCTTCCTTTCTGGCTAGACCCTTCGCCAGCTACGGGGAGGAGGAGCTGGTTGGCTTTTATCTCGTGATGAAGAAGAGGAGACAGAAGGCGAGAGTGGGAGGGGAGGGAGTCGGATCGGCGGAGGGAGCTGTCGTACAGTAATCTACGAGTCTTTCTTGTTTTTCGAAGTAGCTAGATAACGCAGCCTGTGGTTTTCTAGTTTGGCCCGTACACCTCAGAGAGTTCCTTCCCTCTTTTGGCGTCGACAAGAAATAAAGCGAGAAGAGAAGGATGAATCGTAACAGAACGAACGAGAACCAAACCAGAAAACGACTGAGAAAACAAAAAAGGAGGATAGGCTTGAATCAAGAGGTAAAGAAAGAACGAGATAGAGATGCGACGGCGCCTCCTCTCTTTAGTTTTGGACTTACTCGCCCTCACCCCCTCCCCTCCTCCTCCGATGCCCTGCGACGACAACCCCACCGGAGACGGCCATCACCCAGTGAACACTGCAGGCTAGAACTCCCAGAAGCGTCCAGGTGTTGGTGACGGGACCAGATAGTACGAGGAAGGAGGCTGAGAGCCTGAGGAGACGCGTCACTTGAGAAGGAGCCGACGCGTCGAGATTACTGTTCGAGGAGGTAGAGGTAGAGGGAGGAGATGGGACTGGTTGGTGCAAATGTGTTGAGGGTCGGTTGAAGACTCGTGCAGCGGCAACGACGTCGAGAATTTAGTTCGATGCTTGAGGAGTCGGAGGAGGGAGGCGACGCGAAGTCGAAAAGAGGGAAGCCGGGAGGAGCCATTCTAGCCATGATTTGCTCGAGAAAAACATAAGAGGTGCACCAGATCTGGAGGAGGAGGATACGATTGCGAGAAGATGTTCAGCTCACGTCCAGGACAAGGCCTCGAGAAAGAGGTATCTTAATTCGAGCTCGATCTTCTCCGAGGTGGTCACGAACCAGCTTCAAGGTCAAGTATGCAACTACGAAAATCAGCATGGAGATGATTCAAAGAGGGGATACGAGATAACAACATTCGGACCAAAAAAATACCACAAAACAAACGAGAACGGAGCGACGACGAAGAACACAGCTCGCGACGCGTTCGTCTCCCCGTCCCGTCGCAACACCTCCCACTTCTTCCCTCAACCCCTCAAGCCAGCCGAACCAGATCCAGGCCCCTCTCTCTCCGATGAGCTAGCTCTCCTCAGCCCTCTGATTTCGTCGCTCCTCCTCAGCAGCGACGAACCTAGCCCTCGTCTCCTCAGCCTCCTCCTCTTCAAGCAACCTAAGCCTTCGTCGCTCCGCCTTCCTATCGCGAGGGTTTCCAGTAAGACGAGCAACTGTCCTTTCGACGGATTTGACAAGTTGAAAACCTGCTTCGGGGGAGCCGACGCACCAGCTACGACGCGGAGAAAGGGGGGAGAAGGTCAGCTTCGAGAAGAGGGAACGAGCGAAGCACGATGATTGATGCGATTCGGACAGAGAAAAACTCACCCAAGAAGATAAGAAGTAGCGTAAATCTTCCTCTGATACCGGTACTCGTCCCTCGAAAAGTTCAGAACGGAGGGAGCTGGGTTCTGGAGGAGAAGAAACGAACGAACGACGCGTTAGCTTTGAGCCCTCCTCTCTTTCTCTTTCCCTCTTCACTGCATTCTACCCTTTCAACCCGTCTCCTACAAAAAGAGCATCGTCCAGAGAGAAGCTTAAACTTCCCTTCCCAAGCGATCTCGACCTCCTCCAATCGACCTCGGGAGGCGCCTCTTCCCTCTCGACGTAGGACGGCGCTCTTGAGGGCGTTGGCGAGAGGGTGTCGATTCCTGCTTCTCGAGGAGCTGGAGCGTAGGAGGAAGTCGATAGTGAAGCAGTCGCGGGGGTAGTAGTCGTAACCATGATTTCGGTTCTGTGGAAGAAGAAAGAACGAGGGAACAGAGTCAGAACGAAACTTGAGGGCGGGAAGGAGGGAGGGAGGACCCAAGATCGAACGAGCTCCGTCCTTGCTTGCTCTCTTCGACACTACCCTCACCTTTGTTGCTCGCTGTTGCGAAAGAAGATCAAAGTGTAGATCGTCGTCTCGTCGATGATGGGTGTCGGAAGGAAGGAAGGGAAGCTTTGCTTCGAAAAAAAGCCTCGCCCTTTCAGCCTCCTTCGGTCGGCGCGATCAGCCCAATCACCTCCCAACCTTCCTCTCGGTGTCTCTCCCTCCTTCCTTCCGATCCGAAGGCGACGAAAGTCAAATTCTCCGCTCAAGAGGAAACAAAGTTTCTCATGCTCGACGCTCACCAGGACCCTGATCTTTCTCGAACCGTTTGTAAGAAGGGAAAGAAGAAACGAGGGTGCTCATCAAAATCGAGAGCTGTCGTCTTAACACCTCGCCACTTCAATCCTTCGACTTCCTCTTCCTCCCTCCTCCCGAAGGCGTCCCCTTCGCCGACGACGCAGGCGAGTCCATCGAGACGTCCACCGTCTTGGAGAGCGACGACGGAGCACTGGGAGCCTTCCCGTTGGTGAGAGGGGTTCGAGAGGGAGTGGAAGCGTGTCCGTTGACGACGGCCTTCGGAGGGTGGGAGCTGCCGTTGATCTTTGGCGTCGAGGGGAGTTTCCCGTTGAGTTGTTTGGGAGTTGGAGGGGGTGGTGGAGGTGCTGGTGCTGGAACGGAAAAAAAAGGAGGAGAAGAAACGAAGGTCAGTCCAAAGGTTCGAAAGAACTGGACGAGGCGAGTCGACGAGTGCTAGACTACTACTCACAGCTCAAAATCTCCTTGAACAACCCAACCAGAACGTCCATCTCCGCCTCTCCAACCACCCTCGTCTTCAACTCCTCTCCCTTCTCCGTCTCCTTCCCTCCCTCCCTCTCCTCGTCCACCTCCATCTCCTCCTCTTCTTCTTCCTCGTTCAACTGCTCCCCGTCCTTCCTCTTCGGCAACAACCCATCGAGCACCTCCCCAAACACCATCCCCATCCCAGGCAGCACCTGCGCCGGCGCATCGAACAGATCGTCCAAGCTCTTCCACTGCTCCGAGACGATCTTGACTCTCGTCACCTCCTTGTCCGACGACGAAGGACCAAAGATCTCATCGAACAGCGACCGTCCGATAGGCGTAGCAGCCGAGGAAGCGAGGTTGATCGCTTGGGCTGAATCGGAAGCGGAGGATCGAGTGGGGAGGTTGTCTCCGACGAGAAGGACGTCCCAGGTGGAGGAAACGACGAGGAGGGAGAAGGACGAGTCCTCGGCGACTGGAGCGGCTGTGGAAGTCGACGCGACGGGACCGGAGGGAGCAGCGTCGGTGGTGGAGGAGGAAGGGTAGGTGGTGAGGGATCGGACTTTGTAAGGGACGGTTCGGGTTCGGATGGGAGTAGCGGTGGAGGTGGAGAAGATGGTGAAGGTGGTGAGGGGAGCGGTGAGGGAGACGTCCGAGATGGTGAAGACGGAGGAGGTAGGGTGAATCGAGATTTGGTCGACGGCTTGGTCGGGGAGAGCCCAGTGGACTGAGAAGAGAAGAACGGAACGAACGAGGAAACGAAAGCAAGCAGTCAGCTTCGGAAGTCGAGAGCTCGAAGAGAACGAAAGGCGACTCACCAGAACCCTTTACCAAATCCCAAACGACCACTCCCTTCTTCGCTCCCGTCCCAACCAACCACCTCCCGTCCTCTCCAACAAACTCCACCTTCGTGATCGATCCCTTCGGCGTCTTGGCGAACTCGGAGCACGACAGAGTACCTCGCAGAACGCTCGTGAGAGGATCCCAGAGGGTGACGACCGATCCTTGAGCGAGAGCGAGGAGGGACGCGTCGGGAGCCCAGGTGGAGTCGTGGATGGGGAGGTTTCGGTGAGAGAAGAGCGTGTGGGGTTGGAAGGAGGCTGAACGGACGAGGAAGCGCAAATAAAAGGTAAAGAAGGGAGTCAGTAAACGAGTTCGGAAGACGAAGGGGACGAGGACGAAGTGTGGGTATCGAAGGAAGAGAGAAAGAAAGAGAGAGCCCCTCAGAATTGCAGAACTATGGGGATCCACATGTATGGATTAGGAAGAAACTCCCCCAAACCCTCGCGAGACGCTCGGGCGAGGAAGTGATGTGTTAAGTTTTTCATCTCTGGGGCGTGGGCGAGCGTCGACCTCGAAAGGTCGACGCGGTGTCGAGGTGGTTTCAAACGAGAGAAGGAAGAGAAGAACGAAAGGCTCACCTTTTGGACCCAAGACGAAATCGAACGAAATCGACGGAGAAGGGGAAGGAAAAAGAAGGGGCGAAGGAAGAGAGTCAGTAACGAGTTCGAACGAAGTGAAGCAACGACGACGAGAAAGTGGCGACGAGAAAGAGGAGGGAGGAGGGTTTCTCAGAAATAAAGAAGAGAGGTTTGTCTACACAATGTATTAAGACTGTTGAGCTTTTAAACTTGTTGTTTGTGTTGTTCATCAGGGAAAGAGCCAGGTCGAGCGACGGGACGGGAGTGTGGGAGGAGGGAGGGAGGCGTCGAAACGAAACGAGTCGAACGAGGAAAAGAAAACGAAGAAACGAAGCGCTCACCTTTTTGATTACGAGACCGAACGGAGAGGACGGAGGAGGGAAGAGGAAGAGAAGCAGGGGGGAGTCAGTACGACGCTCTACGAAAGGACGGGGCGAAAAAAGGAAGTGAGTGAAGAGGAGGGATCTCAGAAATAAAGAAGAGAGGTTTGTCTACACGCTTGTAGTTAAGACTGTTGAGCTTTTAAACTATTGTTTGTGTTGTTCATCAGAGAAGGAAATCGCGAAACTGCATCGCTCTCGTCCTCTCTCTCAACCAACGAACGCTGGGAGAGAGAGAGGGGAGTTCGAGAAGCGACGCGGAAAGAGAACGAGAAAGGAGATGGGCGAAGATTCTCACCTGATCATCAGCGAAACGAAAAAAGGGAAGAAAAGAGAAGGGAGAGAGTCAGTAAGATGTTCGTTGGAAAGGACAGGAAAAAGAAAGGAAGTGCGGGAGGGAAGGAGAGGATCTCAGAAATAAAGAAGAGAGGTTTGTCTACACAGGTGAATTAAGACTGTTGAGCTTTTAAACTTGTTGTTTGTGTTGTTCATCATAGAAAGGAAACGGCAGAACGACGTCGCTCCTCGTCCTCTCTCGCCCAACGAACGCTGGGGGGAGGGATTCGAGCGAACGCGTCTCGTTCGAAAGAAAGGTGTACGAGCCGAAAGGAATAGAGTCGAAAGAACTAACCTTGAACTTTGCCACTCTTGAACAAAACCCTCTTTTCCCTCCAGACCCTAGCGGTCCCATCCTCTCCGGTCGAGAGCAGCAGGAGCGAAGGCGTCTTGTCGGCGGGGAAGACAGGCACAGGGACGGGCGAGAACGAGAGGGAGGTGATGTTGGAAGGGTGAGGGTTGGGGAGTCGAGTGGTGAGGGTGTACCTGAAATCGAAACGACGAAAGAAAAAGGTCAGCTAAACAAAAACCGAAACCGAAGCTCGAAGGAAAGGGAAAACGAAACGAGACTCACGACCTCAACCCCTCGTCCCACCTCCAAACCTTCACGACCCTCTCCTCCTCCCCCCCTTCCTCCTCGTCCTCTTCCCTCTTCTCCGACGTAGCCATGTACTCGGCAATCTTCTCTCCTGCTCCAGAGCTGAACACGGCTCGTTCGACTCGAGCGGGCTCAACGACCTTGTCCTCGGTTCGGGAGACTCGGTTGGAAGGCGAGACTTCGAGTTCGAGGATGGACGTTTGGAGTTCGGGCGAGTAGAACTGGAGGGACGAGGGGTGGGAGGAAGGGAGGAGGACGGAGGAGGTGAGGGGGTGGTAGGCGAAGGGGAGAGGAGTGGTTGAGGAGGTGAGGAGGGAAGAGGAGTTGGCGGGTTCTGTTGAGGGAGGGACAAGAGAACGAAACGAACGAAAGGGAGTCAGTTCTTGAAAACCTACTAGTCGACGAACCAGTTCGACGTCGGGAAAAGGCTAAGAAAAAGGCAACAGCGACTCACGGATCCTGGAACTCTCACACCCTCCTTTGACGACCCTCCCTCCCCTCCCATCCCCACCCAACCTCTTCAAACTCCCATCCTCCAACCCAACCCAAACCTCCTCCTCCCTCCCCTCCGCTCCCTCTCTCACTGCAATCGACACCAACGGTCCTCCCAACCTCGGCGCAAACTCCTTCCCGCTCGTCGCCACGCTCCAAACGACCAACACGCCCTCCTCTCCTCCACTGAGAATCGACGTTCCCGCCGAGTTGAAGGCAACAGTCGAGACGGCATGGGAATGCCAGTGGAGAGTCGTCGTCGGCGTTTTTCGAGGTCCTCCAGCAGAGGCGGGAGCTCCTTCTCCTTTGGCGGAAACCATCCTCTCCCCTCCCACTCCTCCTCCTCCAACAGCGGACCCGTTCGACTCCATCTCTCCTAAGCAGTACCACAACCTCACCACTCCACTCGTATCCCCCGTGACGAACCAGTCCTCCTTCGGATGGAACGCTCCGCAGGTCAAGTTCTCTGGCGAAACGAATTTGGAGAACCCGACCGAGTAGTCTCTCGTGTTGATGCAGTAGGCTTTGGGACCAGCGAGAGCGACGAGGTACGTTCCTGAAGGGGAGATGAGGAGGGAGGAGCAAGGTCGGATTTTACCGATTCGAGAGTGACCGAGGAAGGATTGCGTTAAGGGAGTGTTGGAGGACGTTCGACGAGGAGTGGAAGAGAGGATCGAGAGTCGCCAGATGGAGGCTTGAGGACCGGAGTGGGTGGAGGAAGGGGTGGGTTCTGGAGGAGGAGGAGGAGGAGGAGAAGGTGGTGGTCGTGTAGAGAGAGGGAGAGAAGAAGAAAAGGAGCAAGAAAGAAAGAAGGAAGGAAAGAAAAGTCAGCTCGTCGAGCTCGCAGAATTTAGCCCTTCCCTCCTCCCTCCTCCCCATCAAATCTTCCCGTACTAACCTCCTTTAGCCTTCTTCGCCTTCGCCTTCGTCTCCACGGCACCAAACCAAACTCCCTTCGCCTCTCCCTCCGTGCCAACGCAGAGATGGGTGACCGGTCCAGGACAAGGAATCGTCCTCAGCAAGCTCGCATCGAGGAAATCCCAGACCTTGATCGTCGCGTCCAACGAAGCCGTAACGAGTTGCAGCGGGTTCAGGGGGTTGACGAGGTAGGCGGTGATAGGGGCGGTGTGGCCTTGACCGTTGGAGGAAGAGGGAGAAGAGAGGGTCGAGATGGGTTGGGAGGTGAGGGAGGAGTGGATTCGGATTGAGGAGGAGAGGGAGAGGAAGAAGTGACTGCCAACAACGAACGAAGGAAAGATTTTTCGCGAAAAGAAAAGAGAGGAGAGTCAGCGTTCGAGCTTGGAAAATCTTCCCTGAGTGAAGCGAGACACTCACGAAGCATCCCTAGTGAAAACAGGAGCCAACTTGGGCACCGCCGACCCAGCGATCAAACTTGATCCCCACTCCCCTGCTCCTCCTCCTCCCTGTCCTCCCTGCTCTCCCTCCAACTCCACAGCAACGGGAACGTCCTTGGACTCGTAAGGTCCCTTGATCTTCTTGGGTCGTCCATGAGGGTTGGGAGTCTTTGTCGAGCTCGTCGAAGTCGAAGGATCGAGGGAAGCTTTGGGAGTCGAGGCTGAGTTGGACCTCCCTTTGCCCTTCGCTGCCGACGAAAGTTTTAACGGAGTCGCATTGGAAGGAGGAGGAGGGAGAGTAGAAGAAGAAGAAGAAGAAGAAACGAGATGTTGGTTGGGGGGCGACATGGCCGATGGAGAAAGAAAACGGTGGACGAGCTAGGGAAGGATTTTCAGACCCAGCCCTCGAAATTCCCTGGACGACGGAGGGGTGACCTTGACGACGAAGTTTACTACGCCGTTCGCTTGGATTTCTGCTCTGGACAGGCAAGCCAAGTACCTAATGATAGGGTAGTTGTAGAGGGAAAAAAATGGACGGCCGCGGCCGAGAGAACGAAAAAGGAAAGGAAGAGAGAGAGAGATCGAGGTCGAGCTTGAGGTCGAACGTCGCTTCGAGCGAGAATGGACTTCGAAGGAGTCGGATTCATGTTTCGTTGACCGACGTACGTACGAGCAAGAGAAGGAGGTGATAGTTCCTCAGCGAGAGCTGCAAATAACGAAGAAAGCGAACGAGAAAGAGGGAAACGTTGAGCTCACTCCTCCGCGTCTCGACGCGCGCCACTGTCGTTTCCATGCTCCGCTCCAACCCTGTTTCGATTTACGGAAGCAAGCAGACGTTTGAGGGAAGTGTTGTTGGAGAAAGTAGAGTTAGGGTCTTGACTGATGGATAGAGAGAACGCTGAAGGAAAATCGTTGAAAAGAGGAAGCGAGAGAGACTGAGAGAGCGACCGTCGGGGTTGGCTTGAACGCCTCGTCTCGGGGTGAAAGTGATGGGACAAGAACAATAGGATCTACTAAGAAAAACCGTCCTAGATGATAACGATCGAAGACTACGCGTACGTAAGCAAAGAAACAACGAGCCCAAAGCCCAAATCTCCTCTCCTCTCCTCCCTCAACTCAACTCAGCTCAGCTCATCTTCCTGTCCCCGTTCACTCCTCCACCACCACCACCACCTCCTCCCATCACATCTAACGTCCCCGTGGTCGCACTCCTCTGCGGCACACCCCTCCCACCGTTGTCGCCGTTCCCTCCACTGGGATGCATCGACCCAGACGACGACACGCCCAACCCTCCTCCCCAGTTCCTCCCACTCCCAGTCACACCTCCTCCCCTCCCACCACCTCCAACGCCATTCAGTTCCGCTCCCAACGACCCAGGAAGCTCATGTCCCTCCTCAACGAGATGCGTTCCGCTCGCTACTCGTCGCATCGACGCGCTGCTCTCTCGCTCTCCCGCTGCTGCTCCGATTCCGCCGATCCATTTCGGTTGAGGCGAGGAGGCCATTCCGGAAGAGTGTGAAGAAGTGGTAGGAGGGTTGGGATGAGGGTTGGTAGCGAGGGGAGGTCGAGTCGTGAGGAGACCTTCTGTTGGGTCGAACGGCTTTTGGAAGTAGCGACGGGGGAGGAAGGAGGAGAGGAAGGAGGAGAGGAGGGAGGAGGAAGGTGGCGGGAGGGAGAGAAGAGAGGGAGTGGATGGCGTGGTGGAGGTGGAGGAGGAAGGCGAGGGAGTTGGGTTGGCTGTTGAGCCTGAGAAGAGAGGAAGGGAGGAGATGGTCAGCTCACAGTTCAGCCCTCCCTCCCTCTCCTTCCTCCTTTCCTTCCCTCCCTCTCCGACCCATCTCACCAAACCAGCCCGATAAAAGACAAACAAACAAAGCAGAGCACTCACTAAGACTCAAAAACACAAAGAACGGCACCAACCACACGCAAACCGCATAGAACACGATCTGATCGATCTTGTCGAACTTTCCATCCTCGGCCTTCTGCTGCCTCCCCGCTCGTCCGTAAGCAGGGTTCCGACGGTTGTCGTCGACGTGTTTTTGGATGAACCAGGACCACCAGGAGATGTGGTTCGTAGGGAGGAGGATGAACATGAGCAGGAGCGAAGGGTTGGGAGCCGCGAGGGAGGGCGTGGGGACGAGGGTGATTACTCGCTGAGAACGCGAAAGGAGCGAAGGAGCAAACGAGAGAAGGAGAGAAGGGGAGAAGGGGAGACAGGGCAGGAGGTCAGCTTCCTGTAGTTGAAACGAGGGAGGTGGAGAAGGAGGTGGGACAGAGGAAGTAGCGAGAGGCGAGGAGGTCGCAAGAAGGAAGGAGGTCGTTTCTCGAACTCACGAGGGATACAAAGAGAGCAAACAACGAGAGGAAGATTTGACGAGCTGGGTAGCCATCTATCAGGTACAGGAAAACGTGAATCACTGCTACAACCTGTCCATTCCATCCCAACCAACAACGGCAAGTCAGCCCGAGCTCACACGCCAGCCAGCACCTCCCTCTCTCTCTCTCTCTCTCCTCTCAAGAACTCACATAAACCAGCACCCTCCCCCACCTCCTAGCACCCCTAGGGTTATGCTCCAGCGTATCCGCTAACCAGAGGAGTCCAGCGGCTGAAGAACGAACGAAAGATGGAAAGCTAGTCAGGGAAAAGACGCCGGAAGGGGAGGAGGAACCGAGATAAGTCGAAAGCTCACCAGCTGCTAGTAAAGTGAAGACAGCGATGAAGAAGATGGTCCCTAGGGTGACGGCATGGAGGAAGGTCGCCATCCAAGTGTCCTAGGTTTTGACGAAAGAGACGGAAAGGGAAAAAAAGAAGCGGCGGGGAAGAGGGGGAAGATGGAAGTTGGGGGGAGGAAGGAAGAAAGAGGTTGAGCTTTAGCTCTGAAAAAGTCGCCCTTTTTTTTTCGTTGGAGACGAAGATCTCTTTTGAGATGGGTATGGGGAACCTTATGGAACCAGGAGAGACAGAGTAAGAAGAAGGGAGCGAAGGTTTGGTGGGATCAAAAACCACATCTATGCAACAAAGAGAGTTCGGAGAGGAGAGACGCGACCGAATTCAAGCTTTGATCTTCATTTTTCTCGACGCTCGTTGGGAAAACGCCTCTTCGTGAGAAGATCTTCGAAGGACGAACGCTTTTCTGATGCTTTCGTTGTTCTGAAGCTCGGAGAAGAGACGGATTCGAGGGTTTCGCGTCGTGCGATCAGTGTCGTCGTCGTCGCGTCTTTCCTCCATTCGGAACAATGCAAAGTATAGAAAGTCATCAAGTATAGAGAAAAAAGACGTGAATAAGGGGTTGTGATAGACGTAAGAGAGAGAAAACAAGGCAGGCAGGCAGGGCGTGAGAACAGAGTACGGAGAGAGGCGAGAACGAGACGCGGCGTGAAAAACATTAGGGTGAAACATCAAGAGAGGAGAGATAACGGCAGGTTTGCGAGAATATAAGCGAGGATAAGTCCGATGGAGCGATGGGTGGGGTATGGGCGGATTTGCTGAAGGGAGGACGGAAGGTTCGAGTCAGCATCGTCGAGAGTGGAAGGAGAAAGGGACGAGCTCACCTTCGGTTGGCAGCCAGAGCGAGAGTTTCGAAGGATGATCGCGAAGAAGATGAAAATGGTGTAGATCTATGTATCTAGGCGTAGAATCCTGTTCGAAGAGCAAAACAACGAGATCATCAGCGACGCGTTCGAAACCGACCGCTCCCCTCCCTTCGTGACGCACCCATGTTCGGAGCGGAGACCTTCCTGTACTCGGTGAGGAACGCTGAGTATCTCCAGGTGAGGAAGAAGGCGTAGAACTAGAGGGAAAAAGAAGAAGATGGAAGAGAGTCGTCAGAAGTTGTTCAAGACGTCGAAAAGAAGAAAAGAAGGCGACGACGAACCTGGATTCCCAGATCGACGAGTAGAGAGATGACCATCGCTGTGTAGAAGCTGGAGACTCCGGCGGAGCAGAACCCTATTACATGAACAGGATCGGCCGAGGTCAGCGAGAGAAGACGAGAGAGGGAGAAAAGAAAAGGAAACGAAACGAACCCGTGGGCAAGGTCGAGGTTCCGTTGGCGACGACGCTTCCGTTGTAAGCAGCTTCACTCCAAAGCTGACCTCCGTTATCACACTCCCACTGCAAAGACGAAAGAGGTCAGCGACGAGCAAACCAGGAAGGAAATTGGACGACGACGCGTCAAACGAACCTGGATGTAGTCCTTTCTGTTCGCGTCAAAGAAGATCGAGTCAGCTTGGCCGACGAAGGACCGAAAATTGAGCAAGACGAACCTCCTGTTAAGCTGGTATATCATAAGAATCGCTCGAACGCAAGAAAGGATGAGGAGGAAAGGCCAGGCGAAAAGCGTTGCTCGAACGAAAACCATGGATCGATTGGCGAAAGCGAGGATCCCGATCAAGGATACAGCGGCGACAGCAAAAGCGACTCCTCCATAGAGGAAGCTGTAGAAACGTTGGGAAGAGATGGCTCGTCAGTATCGTGGGTAGGAAGCGAGAGAGGAGGAACAGGGGGTTGAGGTCGAGAGGAGGCAAAGTGGATGGGGCTGCTGAGAACGTGGGTCCTTCCTCTTCGAGAGAGGTCGAAATAGAAGGAGAGAAGGGACTCACTACTCTGGGTAAAGGAAGTACCTGTGAGAGAAGGACGAAAGAAGGAGGAGGATCGTGAGCTTGGTCACTTTGCTGAAGACTGAATAGAATCTTCAAGGAACTCACCAATACATTCCGTAGGTGACGAGAAGGTATCCTCCAGCTGCCGAGTAAGCCTGAAGAGGCGAGAAGAGGAATAGTTTGGGTCAGCTTCGTAGACGGAAGAGAAAGAGAAGAAGCAAAAGAGGAACGAACGAGGAGAAGCAAAAACAAGGCCATAGCACCCTGACGAAGAGGAAGCACTAGCAGACAGTTATCGCACCACATTTAGGAGTAGCTGTGGAGGGTGGAAGGGTGTTGAAGTGGGAGAGGGGGGCGAGGGAAGAAGAAGAAGAGGTTCGTGTCGTGAGGAGGAGCGCGTGTTCGTTTTTGTAGGTCGTGGTTCGTAAAAGGAGAAGGCAGAAAGAAGAGGTTCTCGTTGAAGGTGGTCGTTAGAGGGAAAGAGGAGCTAGGGCAAAAACTGCAAAAGGTGTTCAAGCAGAGGGGTCGAGGGAGAGTGGGGGGAGGAGGGGAGGGGAGGGGGATCGTTCGTTCGCCCCTCTCCTCCTCCTCTTCTCTGAGTCTCAGACCTTGTTCCTCAGATGACGATTGTTCAAGATTGTTGGTAGTATTTTCTCGAAGAGAGAAGTCAGCCTAAAACCGAGCGGAGAGGGTGTGGACGTCGAGGAGAAGGGAGTTCAAAGAAAAAACGAGCTCACGGTTCGATTCGCCTCCGCTCTTTCTTCGCGTCGACGTAAACCTTGAGCGGTCTGAACTCAGAACAACCACTCACTCATTACGCTCACGTCGCAGAATTTTTCAAAGTCTATCGTCTCGGCTCCAAATCCTCCCTCCGCACTCAACGCCTCGTCGCGCACCTCGCCTCTCCCTCCCTCCCTTCTCCTCGTCCTTCCCACCGTCTCTCACCGTTCTCGTCGTCCCAACCACATCTCTCGGCAACCCCTCTCCTCCTCGTTCATTCCCTCTCCCTCAACCAACCTGTTCTGCATCCATCAAATCCATTGATCGCCCTCCTCTCTACCTAAGCACTAGCAACGGCAAACTTCTTCGCCGCCTCATCGAACGCCACCTCCTTTCTCTCCAGATCCTTCACCATCGGATGTTCCGGGTACTTCTCCTTCAACTCTGCCACGTACCCATCTCCCTTGGAGCCAGCTCCGAGCACTCCAGCGATGACGCCGAGGACGTTGACGTCCGACGACGAGGACGCGTTGAGGGAGAGGGCGATCTCGATGTCTGAGCGAGCTTCGTCCGAGTGAGAGAGGAGGAGGTGGGCGGCGGCGTGGGAGGAGAGGATGGAGGGGGTGCGGCCTGTGGTGGTAGGGAAGGGATGAGGAGCGGGAAGGGGAGGGAGGAAGGTGAGAGAGGGAGAGAGGAGGGTTGGGTGTTAGGTCTGGGTTGAACGGGGAAGAGTGCAAAGGGAAGAGAAGAACGAACCAGAGGGACCGAGAAGAAGCTCGTCGTAGAAGTAGTAGGATGGTTGAAGGGAGGATCCTTGCTGTGAAGCCCGAACGAGGACGAGACGAGACGCGAAGGAGGAGAGAAGGAAGGGAGAGAGAGTTAGTCGCTGCGAGCGGAGGAGACGAGCTCAACATCGAAAGAAGGCTCGATAAAACAGGAGGGGCTGGTGGCGTATACCATATGGGGGGAAGTTGGGTGAAGAGGTGGGTATGGAAAGTAGAGAGAGGAAGATGGAAGGAAAGCACTCACAACCCTCAGCCCGATCCAAGCCTCCATCATCTGAACCAACAGCGAATCGTCTCCCCAGGCCTTAGCAGCTTCGTAGGTCTTCTTGGCGAGATCAATTCGATCGATAGAAAGGTAGATCTGAACGAGGATGGCGACGCTGAAAGCAAGGAAGGAGAAGGGACGTCGATCAGCTTCGTTTCGTCCAGCTCTCGTTTCAGCCCTCCCAACGCTGCCTCTCTCCCTCGTCTCGTCCCATCCTCCTGTACCAAACTCATCCCCTCTGCCTCAACACAGGTATATAGAAGCAGTTACTAACCACTCCAGGCTCTTCTCCTCACTCGTCAACACATCCACGGCCTCCTCGAGCTCTCCGGCGCGGACGAACGCGGTTGCGGCTGCTGCTTTGGCGATGGCGGTTTCTGGTGTAGATTCCGAGTCTTCGAGTTCAATCAGGATGTCACGAAGGGAGTCGAGGATGGTTTCGGAAGGGGAGGCGATGTGTTGGGCGAGGAGGGTGACGGCTGAGGAGGGGACAAACGAGGGAAGAAGGAAGAGAAGGGAAGGAGGAGTGAGCTCGACGAGGTTGACACGTTGGACTCTTCTTGAGCTTGTTCTTCTCGTCCAAAAGAGCGTAGAAACGATAAATAGAGAAGAACAGAGAAGCTCACCCTTAACCTCGACCTCCTCCTCTCCCCAACCGGTAAGCAGCTTGATGGCCTTGTCGGTCTCTGGAGGCGAGAGAGCGAGATGGGCTCGAGCGACGTAGATGGCGAGCGTGACATCCTCAGGCGTAGAAGGAGGAGAAGGGATCAGAGGAGTAGCGGTGGAGATACCTGTATGCGTTGAAGACGGAGGCAAATTAAGGCAGTCAGAAGAGCTTCAAAGGCACGGAAACGAAGGGCAAGAAGGAGGAACGAACATGTCGAGTAGTTTCCTGAACGTAGAGAACGATAGAGAAATCAGTTCGACTCGATTCAAGCTGGATGAAGGAGAGAGAGGATGTAGGCGCTCACCTTGGTTGAAGAGGTTGCGAATGTGGAAGAGTTGATCAGAATCCATGGTGGGCGTTTGAGGAGACTTCAACTACCTCGCCTCTCCCTCTTTGCCTCCCAACTCTCACGATGGATCCCTCCCTTCCTCCTCCTCCTCCTCCTCCCATGGTCCCGTCTGCTTCAATTCCTCCTCCTCCACCTCCTACAGAAGCCCCTCCTCCGCCACCACCTGCACCCGTCGAAGCTCTTGCCCCTCCTCCTCCTCCTCCTGCAGCACCCAAAGAAGAGGAACCCAAACCCGTCGAGGTCGTCGTCGCGCCTCAAGCTGCTCCTGCTCCTGCTCCCAAACAAGTCCTTCCCGAGCCAGATTGTGCAGCCAACGATTGGCAGACTGGGTGAGCACGCATACACCTTTCTATTCAACGCTGAAACTAACGCGCTCTCGTTGTTCGTCAGGTTCTGTTGGGCCTTCATCGTCAAGTTCCATCATGCCTCGCTGATTGGAAGGGGAGGAATCTCAAACGTCCTCGAGTGAGTGCGGTTCTCGTCGTTTTCAGGACTTTCTTCCTGTTCTAGAACCTTTCGAGGATCAGCTAGTGCTCGTCTCGCGTCGACAAGTGGTCGAGGAAGGACGGGAAGGTCGCTTGGGGGGGGAGGAGGAGGGAAGGGGATGAAGGAAGGGAGCCGAGACGTGCCTTTGAGCTCGAGAGAAACCCTTCCCTCCCTCTCCCAACCCTCCCTGCTCGATATACAGACTCTCCCAGCGCTCCCAAGCATTCCCACTTCGTACCTTGGAAGGTTTCCTGCCCTTTAGAGCTCTGCGTAGGTGGATGGGAGGCTCGAGAGAAGCGAACCAGCTCTTGTCCTCGGATGGTGGGAAGGGATGAGCTCGGTCAAAAGAACGTCGAGAAACGCGTTCAAGCTCATTTATTTCGCATCTAGACCTCTTTCGAGGACTGGATCGCTGTTCTCACGTGTCTTCGAGGGGAAGGAAGGGAGTAGAAGGGTCGGTGCGGTGGAAGGGGAGCTGCTTCCTTCCGTCTCTCTCCTTTGGTTGGGTGATGGTGAGAGAGGGATGGATTGGGTCGACGAGCTCGGGTTCAAGAGATGGAGTTTGGACAGCTTGGACTCTCTTCCGGATGCTAGATCTCGAAGATTTGACTTTTCTCGATGTCGACCTTGATCCTCCCGTCCCTCGAGACGAAGAGGAAGGGAGGGTCGGTCGGGTTGGGTTGAGTGGACGTCGTCTCGTCTCTCACGCTCCCTTTTGTTTCCTTTTTTTGAACTTGAACTTGAGGCTGACTTCCTGATCTTTTCGTGGAAACAGTCTCGAGAACGGTCTTCATACGGAAGGTCACTCGGAGGTCCTCTCTACCATTCTTCAACGATTCGTTCTGGCTTTCAAACCTCTCATCAAGGACATGAAGTACGTCCAGCCCTCTCCATCGCTCCGTTCCTCGTTCGACGCGCTGACCGCTCTCGCTTCTCTCCTCTCTTCTTACAGGGACAAGACCCTTCCCAAACATCTCGTTCGAAGTACGTCCACCATCTTTCTTCCTCTCCTTCTTCCCTTCGCTCTCTTCTCGAACTAATCTGGCTCTCGTTTCCGTCCTCGCTTTCCTCCTCCAGCCATCGACACCTGCCTTGGTTTCACGTCCATGTCCGTCTACCACGACTGTCCCGCCGGAGTCTTCGCTCCCGCCATCCCTCTGCCGACAGGAGAGAAGGACGAAGCCGATCGAAAGGCGCTCAACCCGCTTCGAAAGATGTTCCAGGCCAACAGAAGGGACGACGAACCTTCCGAGGGGTCGCACGGTGGGGAGGATGCGGTCGGGAGTAGGATTTGGGAGATGGATTGGAGGGAGAGGGTGAGTCCGGGGACTGAACGAGGAACAAGGACGAAGAGAAGGACGAAGACTGACCTCGCCGTTTTCGTTTCGACGCGTCGTTTTCGGTTTGGTTTGTGCAGTTGAAGCTCCTCCGTCAACTCGTCGACTGGCAACTGGCTCACTCGGAATCGATCCGACAGATCATCCAGGACAACTACAAGATGGGTCATCAGAAGCAGACGGATTTCAACTCGAAGACGAACCCGTTGATCGTGCAGCCGATTGGGCAGGATAGGAAGAAGAAGAGATACTGGGCTTTTGATGGTGAGTTTCATAAGCCTCTCATCTCTGCTACTCCTCCCTCCTTCAGTCGAATTGGACGAGAGGAAGAGCAGAGAGAGCGAAAAGCCGAATCTTCGTAGTTTGTCGTCGTCGTCTCTCGAACCGAACTGACTCTCCCCTCCTCGCCTCCCTCCTTCCCCATCGCACAGACTCCCCTCGAATTTACACCTCCACCAACCCCTACAAGAAACAGTGCCCCTTAACTCCCGCCACCTCGACGAAGGACGAGCTCCTCCACCTCATCGAAGAGTTCCGCCAACCCATCTCCCCTACCTTCATCGCAACGCAGGAGGCGACGATCGCTGCTGGAGGACCGGCAGCGAAGAAGGCCAAGTCGGCGAAGAACCTGGAGGAGAAGGGGAAGGCGGTGGAGGTGGAGATGGCCAGGTGGTTGGAGGAGGAACATTTGCCGTTGATTGAGAAGGAAGAGGCGGTGAGTTCGACGTTCGGTTTGGTTTGGTTTGGGAGGAGGGTGGGAGGCGCAGGTTGGGTTGCTACGAGGCAGGGAAGAAGAGAGAGAGAGAGAGTAGAGAAGATGGGAACGGGGCTGATGGAGAGACGAACGACGACGTGCTGACTTTCGTCTTTCGTCGTTCCTTCGTTGGTTTCGCAGAGACTGGATCGAGCGAGGAAGAAGCAAGAACAGATGGCCATCGCTATCGCTCAAGCCGACGTCCGAACCTCGAGAACTCGTCGGTCGACTAGGAAGCCTGACTACGTGAATGGAGGGACGGGGAACGGCGATGAGTGAGTTGCTTTTCACTTCCGAGCTCTCGTTTCGGGTTTCGACGCGTCGGGACTCGTCTTTCGTCGCTCGAGCCTTCACTGACTTCTTTCTTGCTTGTCTCGGTACTCCTTTTATTCTCTCAGTGACGACGATGTACGTTTCATTCCCCCTCGTTTTCTCTCCATCCCTTCGACTCTCTCTTCTCTTCTCGCCGCCTTTCGTCCCAAACTGACCCTCCTCATCTCCTTCCGTCCCTCGTCCCTCTCGTTTTCTGTCTCCCAGGGCAACGCCTCCGACTCCTCCGGCTACTACTCCTCCTCCTCCAACCGCAACACCTCCAAAGGTCGAACCTCCACCCGTGCCGCCTCCCCAGAAGAATGGCGAGGAGAACGTCGTTCCACTCGAGTCTCTCTCAGCAACAACAAGATGGCCATGGATGAAGCGGCTGCTGCTGAACAGGACCCGAGTACGATGATTCCTTTCCCGCCGTCGCCCGAACCGGAACCTGCTTCGACGAACGCTGGAGAGGAGGGAGCGGTGGAGAAGATGGAAGGCATCGTGGAGAAGGGTGATTCGGCGGCTTCGTTGGCGCAGGGTGGGAGTGAGATTAAGGAGGAGGGGATGTCAGAGGTTGGGTTTGGAGGGGCCGTGGGAGAGAATGGGGTGAAGGTCGAGATGAGTTCGTAATCCGACGAGGTTCTGTTTCGAGACGCGTTCCGTATCTAGGCTTTGGGTTTGGTCTTTTTAGGGGGACAGTATTAGGTCATATGCATCTTGCTTTCTCTCTGGTTGGGTTGTGTGTGTATCATCTTGCGAGACGGATCTCCTCTTACTTGCAAAGGAAGAAGAGGAGCGCGTCTCGACTCTCGACGAAACGTACTCCCGCCCCTCTTTTCCTCCCGACGAGCTTCCAAAATGCACCATCAAGTCGTAAACATATGTAAAGCAAGAGCTACAAACGAACCAGAGTAATCTACTACCTCCAACGCTGAGCAAACCCGAACCGACCCCCACCCCGTCCCCTCTCCGGAAAAGCTAGTACGCGACCAAAATCGGTCTCTTCGGTGTCGACGCCTTCATGACCGCAATCCTATACCTCTCCTTCGCAGCCTTCTCCTCCGCTCGTTCCCTCTCTCTCCTCCCCCACTCCTCTCCAACGTCGTCCTCCGGAGGCTCGGGAAGGAGGTCGACCATTCCTCGTCCGAGGTTGCATTCGTCTCGCATCCGAACGAGCTTCTCCTCCTCGATGTTGGTTTCGTCCTTGAGACCTGCCTCCCACCACTCGGGGTACTCTCGAGCGATCCGTTTCCGGATTCGGACCTTGAAGCCTGAGCCGTAGGCGTCTTGGTCTGGAGGGGGAGGAAGGGAGAACGCGTCGAGGCGGGACGGTGGCGAGAGGGATATTGGTTGAGGTGAGGAGAGAGAGAGGGAGAGAGAGAGAGAGAGAGGATGAAGAGTCGGAGGTGATGTCAGTGTCGGTTTACGCCTTGCGCCTTGAAGTGAAGAAAGACGAATGGAACCCTCGTCGAAGAAGAGAGAGAGAGAGAAAAAGCCGAACTCACACTGCAGGATCATCCGAATCGTATCCCAGGTCGGAGCAGGAGCAGCAGGGAACCCTGTCCTCTGATTCATCTCGGCGAAAGCAACGTCCATCGCTCGATCGGGATCTCCGCATCCTAGGAGACAGCGAATGTACGAGTGCCAGTTCTCCAGGTCGAGAGGGAACTCTCCGTTTCGAAGCCAGCGGAAGATGTGGATCGCTTGGAACGAGTCGGAGTGGAGTCGGATCGAGTCGAAGATCTGTCGAGAAAAGTGAAACGAAAAGGTGCGTAAGACGTCAGCATAGGAGCTTCGGTTGAGAAAGGGAGAGAAGGGAGAAGAGAGGAAGAGGGCACGAACGATGTTGACCGATTCGTTGTTGGCAGCGACGTTGGGGTCGTTCGATTCGGAGACGATGAGCCAGGTTCCATAGGTATCCTTCGACAGTCCGACTCGAGCTGAGGCGATCATGATGGCGTTGTAGAGGGTTCGGTCGAACTGAAGGACGCGACGAAGAGGAAAGGAAAGAGAAACGCGTCAGTCCAACGGCGAAGGAAGAACCGAAAATCGAAAGCAAGCAAGAAAGAGTCAGACGCACTCGTATGTAAGGATCGATCCTACACCAAGCGAGAGCGGTCTTGACATGAGACTGAACGACGGGCTGAATCTTGTCGAACGTCTCCTGCTCCTCGAGCGACATCCCGTCCTTGTAGGCCACACGAGCGTACTGACTGAACAGCGTGGTCATGACTCGGTGACTGGGCTCGAATCCTGATCTTCTGGCGTCGTTGATGAAGTTTCCGACGAGGACGGCGGGCGGAGTTTCCGACTTCCACCACTCAGAGAAGATGAACTGTCGAACGATCGTGAGGAAGGCGTCCTCGTCGGCGGTGATGGATTGAGGGTGGAGTTCGATGAAGTTGTTGTACCTGCAGGTGTTGAGGAAGCGGAAGAGGGAGGGGTGTCAGTAGGGAGATTCAGAGTTGATGGGTTTGAATCAACAAGGATCGAAGGAGAAATGTCGAAGGCAACACGACGCGGCGTGCGAGGAGAGAGAGAGAGGTCGAAACTCACATGGCAAAGGCTTCCTTGTGACTAGACGCTTTCGTCATGAACCTCTTGATGTGACCGACGACGGTTGGATTCGAGAAGTGGATTCCTCGGAACTTCATGTCGAGGAGGAGTTTCCAGGCTTTGGGATGGTCGACCTTCTCCTTCGACGACGCAGCGATTCCGTTGAGAAGGAGGTCGTAGACGTCGACGGTAGGACCGAGTGGTGGAAGCTCGTTTTCGGCGGCGGCGATGTCGAGGGAGGATTCCGAGGAGGAGGAGGGATCGTCGGAGGAGGTCGAGGGAGAGGTGGGTTTGACGGCTTCGCTGTTGGTAACGGCGTTGACCTGCTGCAGAGTCTCGGCTCGAAGAAGGTCCGAGTAGATTTCCATCGATCGATCGACGTTGGGCTCCTCTCCTGGTGCTGGGAAGCAGAACGCCTCGAGGAGAGGGAGAGCCATCTCGGCGTCGACGAGGATTCCTCTCTGCATGGTTGCCTCGTTGTAGACCCTCAACGCCTCCTCCTGAGTCGCCTTCGTCGACGGTCCTCCGTCTGGGTGGAGAACCTTGAGGATGAGCTCTCCCCAATGACGAGCGAAGAGTTCGACGTTCGTTTCCGACTCGAGCAGCCTGATTGACGACGCGACGTGAAAGGAGACGAGAGGTCGATCAGCTTCGCTTCTCGAGCCTCGTCCTTGCAGAAAGAGGGAAAGAATCACACTCACTTGGCAATATCCAGCACCTCACTCATCTTCCGTACCGAGATCCCTCTCAGCAACGCGTCTATCGTCCCCTCGTCCGGCTCAACACCCGCCTCCTTCATCTTCTCAACCACCTCGATCCCATCCTTCAGGCTCTTCTCTATCGACGCAGCAGCGACGAGCGAGTTCCAGGGTACGACTCCGAGGACGTCCCTTCCGTCCGAGCTGATCCTGACGACGCTCATCTCTCCGGAGAGGGTCGAACGGACGAGCTCGAGAGCTTTGGCGGTGTTAACCTCATCTCCTAAGCGACGGTATCCTTCGGCGAGGATCGAGTAGGTTGCTGAGGAGGGAGGTAGACGAAGAGCTGACATCTTGCGGAGGGTGGAATCGACGTCTGAGGATAAGGGAGAGGTGGAAGTGGAGATGGAGGTGGGGTCGTCTTGGGAGGAGGAGGGGAGGGGAGGAGGGAGGCCGGCTTGAGCTCGAGCGAGGAAGAGTCCGTTGAGGTAGAGATGGAAGGTTTGACGATCTGGAGTGAGGTCGAGGATGGCGACCTGTTCCATAGCTGATCGTAGAGCTTCCTCGTCTCCTGCTCTCGATAGACCTCCGAGGACGATGTTGAAGTCGATGATGGAGATGGGGATGGAGAGAGGGATCGTTTCGAGTCGAGGGAAGGCTGCTCGGGGAGTGGGAGAGTTGGCGAGAAAGCGTAGGATCGCTCTGTAATCGAGGTGGGTAGGAGAGGATTGGTATCGAAGGGAGAGATCTTCGATCATGGTGTCGATGATGGTCCATTGGTGCTCGTCTCTCGAGCGAGAGAGAAGCTGAACGGCAGCCCTGACCTCCTCCTCTGAGATGGACGGGAACTCTCCTTCCTCCAGCTCCGCCATGGATTCGAGATAAGCTGGTCCTATTCCATGGTATCTTCCACTCTTGAGAGCTTCCCTGAAGGACAGGACGGGATCCTTCCTCGGTGGACGAACGGATCCTGTAGGAAGAATCTTCGCCTTGTCCTTCTCCTTGATCGCGGTGAAGAGAGCCGTGAGGTGAGGAAGGTACGTTTTCGCGAGGGAGTGCGCACGACCGAGAGGAGTAGTAGGAGGGGGTGGTCGAGGAGCATCGAGAGGGGAGGAGGAGGACTTTGCTGGTGGTGGTCCTTTGGTGGAGGAGGAGGAAGGCTTCGAGGAGGAAGCTCGACGTGGGGAGGAGGAGATGGGGGAAGGACGAAAGACGGGGGAGGAGGTGGAGGGAAGGAGGGACCTCGTTCTATAGATTCGAGCTCGAGTGGATGAGAAGGCCATCCTGAAGAAGAGGAGTAGGTCCTCCGTCGAAGAGCGGAGAAGAGGATGGAGAGGCTAGGTCGTAGTTTGAGGGGAGGAGGAAGAGGGGAAGGAAGGAGAGCTCACGTTCAGCCCGGCTCGTTTCGGCGAGGCAGTTTTATTTATCGCCTGGAAAGTTACTCTCAAAGGTTTTCTTGCACCTCGAGATATGTTTTCCGCTAGAGCAGCGAGCAGGTCGAGAATTTTTGCATCGAAGGGAAAGGGAATTATGTAGAGACGGAGAGAAGGAGAGAGAGAGCTCGGCGCGCGTCGTTCGATCTCGAGACGGTTCCTTCTTTCAGAGCGAAGGAGGAAGAGAGCTCGGCCAGGAAGACAGAGAGGATCAAAAGTTAGACAGGAAGCGAAATGTAGTCATGTCATTCGTCCGAGGGTCCTCGAATTCAACCCGTCAACTCCTCGTCCATCACCACGTCGGCTTGAAGCAGAGCTTCTTGTGCCTCTTCCAGTCGGCTCGTTGGTGTTCTGAGTGAAGAAGCATGAAAAGTCAATCAGTATCAATAAGGATAGGAACCAGAGTCGAGACGAACCCTTGGAGCAGTAGCGAACGGAGAGACACTTCTCAAACGACGCGTCGAGAAAGGAATGGTCAACGACGTGAACAAAGACGAAGAGAGACCGAGAAAGGAAACGAGCTCACCCTCGAACACTGCATCATCTCCTCTCCTTCCTCGAGCTGGGTACATCTGGAACCGTCTGTGGGTCCGCTCGACTTGACTTGACGCTCGCAGGTCCACCAGACGCGAGCGAAACTCTCCTTGACGAACATCTGTTTGATCTTCCTCAGATCTACTTCTCCTCTGATCAGGATGTTCAGGATGCCGAGAAAAGGGGAAGTGAGTTTGTCTTTGGATGTCCTGAAAGAAGGGTCGGTCCTGATTCGAGTAGCGAGACGAAGGAGTGCTGCTGAGCCCGGCGGGGGAAGGGATGGGAAGTTCGTTGAGAGATGGTGCACCATGTCCAGCACGAAAAAGATGAAGGAAGAGAGGATATCGTGTGCTGTGGCATAGGAGATGAGAGCCTGCTGGATGAATTCGAGAGGACGGCGAGGAAAGAAATGGAGATCAGCTCGCGTCGAGTTCAGTGGCAGATGCAGGATGACCGTCGGATGTTGCATTGACGCCGCAATTAAATCCACAAAGCCAAGGTAGAGAGAACACGCTTTTTCTGGGGATTCTCGAACGAAGCGAGGCAGGTAGGCGTCGTCGTGCTGGAGGAGGACGAGGAGGGTTTCGTGGTAGGGTACTACTTCGGTCACTTCCACTAGAGTGTATCGATGAACGAGGGATGGTAGGTATTGAGAAGCGAACTCTCTCTGTGGAAGTAGAAAGCACGCAAAATTGTCAGAGCGAGACCTCGAGCCACCTCCAGATCAGGGCCGCACTGCGAACGATTCCCGGACCTCATCAGATACACCGGGAGCGTATAAGAGCTAACCAGATGGATTGAAGGGAAGATATGGTCAGTTATCGATTCCCAGAAGTAGGGAGGGCAGAGAGAGGAGGTCGAACCTTCAGATGATCTTGAACGGCAATGCGGTCGACTTGAGCAGAGCTCTTCCCCGTCCTTCCCTCAGGCTCTTCATCTGTTCCACCCGATGAGAGTCGTAGGAGCTGAGCGAGCTTGGCTACCGATTGAGTTTCCATGGTAAGAGCAGGAAGGATGGAGGAGGAAGGAGGGAGAGAAGGAGGAGGGAGAGAAGGAGGAGGGTGGACGTCGAGCTCAACTTCGAAAGGTCAACCTCTTCTTCCTTTTTCCCTCTCACCCCCATCCTTCTCCAAAACACGAATTTATTCAGTCGACAATCTCCGTCACGCAGATCTCTAGGGTCACCACCTTCTTCTCGCTGGGTATGCAGAACGAACTCTCGAAGGAAGGGAGGGCAGAGGAGGAGGAGGAACGAAAGGTGAGCTCGACTCCCTCGCCTCCTCCTTCCCCTCCTTCTCTCCTCCTCCTTCTTCGTTCTCTCACTCTCTTTGATTCTTCTAAACGTCTCGCGAGACGAGTGCTGATATGTTACTCTTCATCTCCTTCTTCGATAATCAGGACGAACTCCTCCCTTCAACCTCTCATATCCCCCGAAACCTCCTCCAGCCTCCTCCCTCCCTCCCTCCTCCCTCCGCCTCCTCCTCCTCAACGACCCACCCTTCCACTCATCCCCAGCCCTCTCAACTCGCACTCGAACCAGCAGCAGCCTCGAACGAATCCTCGATCGCTTCCCAAATCGCTCAACTCTTCTCCCTCGTTGGTCAGCTCAAGGAGGAGAACAAAGCTCAAGCATCGTCGGTCGAGGAGCTCTCGAGAACCGTCGCTCGTCTCTCGTCAGAGAACGACTCGCTCAAAAGGAACAACGAGGATCAGAACAAGCTCAACGGAGATCTCGCTAGATCTTCGATGCCTGGAGGATTCTGGGTTTGGGAAGGTTCGGAGGGTGGGCTCGAAGGAAGGGGAGGGAGATGGGTCTGGTCTTCCGTGAGTCCGTTTCTCTGCCTTTGTGTTCCCTCTAGGAGTGTTTCCCAGACGATCTGACTTTCATCTTTACCTTTCAACGTTTTAGGAGAAATACAAGGTCCTCCCTCCTCCCAACGTCGCATGTGGACCTCCCACTTCGCTTCTCTCCCTCCCCGTCGAGCTCCTCTCCCTGATCCTCGACCTCCTCGAAACCAAGGAACATCTGGTCCTCTCCCTCGTCTCCTTCAGGCTCCTGGAGCTTTCCTCTCACCACATCTACGGTGTTGAGATTCCATTGAATCCCGAAGAAGCGTACGACTTTGTCGAATCGAGGGTGAGCTCCTCTCTCCCCCCCCTAGTACTTGGTCGCCCGTTCCCTGCTCTTGCTGATCGTTTCTCGACCACTCTATGTCGGTTCATACGACAGGTCTTTCAGTCCTCTCCCAAATCCGAGCGAATCACCTCCCTCCTCCTCCCGTCAAATCAGATTCGACTCTATGGCTCCCCTACCGACGACCCGTTTCAGGACCTCGAGCTCGCTTCCGCCCTTCCCTCCCCTCCGACCCCACTTCGCGTCAAGCTCGTCTCTCTCGAGATCTTGGATATCAACGAGCTCACTCCTTGGAAGGACCTCATTCGATTTCTAAATCCAACTGAGTTTCACCTCTGGATTGGCGACGTCGACAACTACAGCATCCCTCCCACCGTCCGCTTCGTCCCCCCCGACTTCGTCGCGTCGTTCGCTTCGCTCTGGACCCGACTCATGTGCTTCTCCTCGCTTGGGCCTGACTCCGTACTCCTCCTCGAGGGGACCGAGAGCACGTCTGCGTTCGAAGAGTGCCTTCGACGCTGCTGCCCTTCGTTCGCGTTCCGCTGCAAATGTTGGAGGAAGTTGACGGACGATACGGAGGTGACGGAGCCAGTCTCGACGGAGGGGATCCCTAACTTTCTGGCTGATACTTACGCTAGTAGTGGGAAGGAGATCTCGGTTGCCCTCGATTTTCAAATGGAGAGGATCAAGAGAAGAAGGGCGGGAACGAAGAAGCTAGCGTCGTTGGGAGCCGGAGGAGGTGAGAAGTAGGTCGTAATACACCTTTGCTCTCGAATCTCTCTAGTCTATTAGTTCACGAGCCATCATGATACGACTTACTTTCAACTTCAGCGGCCGAAAAGCGTGAAAGGAAGGATGGTTGAAGCTCTCTCAACCAGACGCGTTTTCCTTTCGAAGAGTTGTGGGTATTGAATGGGGCAAATCGATCGAGAGGCGAACTGAATTTTGCAGACTAGCAGAAGGATTTCGAGCGCAGAGATGGTCGGAGTCATGCATCAGTCGAGATGGATAACTCCGTTCTCGTCGAAATGCTCTCCGTCCGCGTCTCGACGAACGAGCTCTTCCTCCCAAACCTACGAGAGAAACCAAAAAAAAAGGAAAAGAACCGTCAGATGAGGGTCATCTTCTGAAGAAGAATGAGGGAGACTGAACTTGCCTGGAAGAAGTTCCGTCGTTGAAGAAGGGGGACGCCTCGAACACTCGTCAGGTCGAGCGTCGAGATCCTCGGGCACGCTTGGAGGATCCGGAAGAGCGAGTGGACTGGAACGAGAGATGAGATGAACATCAGCATGGATTTGAGCTGGCGCTCACGAGAGGGTCGAACGAACTGACCATCAACTTTGCTAGCTTTCAGCGACAGCGTGTCGAGGTTCTTGCAACCAACGAGGACTTCTCCCAGCCCTGAGTCTACCCCAGTTTCGTCAAGGACGAGATGTTCTAAGCGAGATCCTGGGAGGCTGAGAGGGGTAAGGTAGGCGGAGTGGATAGGGTTCAGGGATAGGTCGAGATGCTGCTCGTCGTTCAGAAAAGGAAGCAGCAAAGTCAGCTCGACTGGGGGCTCGAAGTCGTTCGAGTAGGGAATCTCAAGAACGGGAAACAATAGGACTCACTCGAATATGCCTCCCGACGTCCTCCATGAAGAGCGAAAAGGCCTGGACCTTCTGCTGGCTCACCATAGAGCCAGAACCGAGGAGATGCTGATTCCCTGCCAACGTCATCTTCTCCAGTCCCCAATCTCCCTCCTTCTCTCCTTCGGACCCAACCATAATCGCAAGAAGATCGGAAAGTCCAACGATGTCCTCCGGAGTCCAGTTTCCCATCAGTCCTCCGATGTTGAGAGTCCGAAGGCGAGGAGGTGGAGAGGACGTCGCAAGGAGATGAACGAGAGTGGAAGGCGAGACTTTGGAGCCTGTTAGGTGGAGCTTGGTGAGGTTGGGCATGGCGGAGGAAGGTAGTGATTTGACGGTGGTGAGAGAGATGTCGAGGGAGGAGAGAGACGGTGTGAGGGAGAGAAGTCGGTCGAGAGAGGTCGCAGTGATTTTCTGCGGGTGAAGAAGACGCAAAGAGTCAGTCCTTTCGTCGCGAGGCCTGGAAAACGACCGATAAAGAAAGAGGTCACTCACTGCGCCTCTAAGTTTTAGCTTCGTGAGGTTTTGCAGGGGAGAGGAGGTCGCGTTCGCGTCTCTCGAAGCGACAAGGACCGCGTCCAGCATGTGTCCGAGAGCGTTGTCGTTCTGTGCGAGGATCGGGTCAGTTGAAGTTTTGATACAGCCGTGGACAAGAGGACTCACGAAACCTTGTAAGTTCGCCAGCTTCAACTCCTCCAGTCCCAGACAGAGGGCGAGAACGTCGACGAGGTTGATGGGCTTGACCGAGGTCGACGAGAGGTTGAGGTTCTTCAGGCTTGAGTCGTGCTTCCCGTCGATGATGGCTTTGAGACTCTTCTCTCCTACTTTGGTAGTACCTCTGTGTGTTCAGAGGTGAAGCAAGACGATCAGTGGCGTTTCTCGAAGGGAAAGAGAGGGCGACGAGGGCGGGAACCAACCTCAAAACGAGCGACCGCAACCCAACGCATTGACGGATAGCCTGAGCCACAGCCGTATCAGAGATCTCAGGGATTCCACTGATCTCGAGGTGGGTGACTCGGTTGGGATAGGGAGGGAGTCGAAGGGAGAGGAGCCTCTTGAGGTTGGCGAGAGAGGGAAGTGAATCTCCAGGTAGAACGATCCTTGAGCTCCCGACGAAGCTCTGCAAGGGACGAACGAAGAGAAGGGATCAAGATATGAGCACGTGCTCGAGTAGATCGGACTCGTACAAACCTCCCAAGGTCACCAAAAGAAGAGATAAGCTCACGCTTGCTATCACCTCAGCCGAAACCAACCCAGATCCCGACCTCACAATCACTCCTTCCCAAAGCCTCTCCTTTAAGTGATCAGGCATCCACCTCAGCTGATCCAACACCTCCTCTCTCAGACCCCCACCCTGCTCCGTAGCCTCGAAAGCCTTCCGAAGGTTCTTCCCGAACGCAAGGAGGCAGCAGGAAGCCAGAGTTCGAGGTCGTTGCAGCATGCTTCGAGAGACGAGTCCGTTCGACGAGCTCATGGCTTCTTCATCCGCTGAGACGACTCCCCAAGCTCGAGTTTTGGCCTTCTTCCGTTTGGTAGTCGTAGAATTGGAGGGTAGAGGTCGCTTGGGAGCCATTGGAGGTAGGGCGGAAGGGAAGGGAAAGAGGGAGGCCGTGGGTGTTGCCCGCACGAAGAGCGAGCTCAACTTTCCCTTCCCTCCTTCCCTCCCTGGTTGCGAAAGACCCTCATCAGAGATCTTCTGTTCATTTCTTTGAAGCTCTCGAGTCCGAGCAAAGGATATCCAGATAACGTGAAACCAACCAAGAAATCTACTCCGAATCGTCGATCAAGGAATCATCCACTCCTCCCATGTCGTCGCTCTCCTCCTCCTCGTCGCTGTCTCGAACGACCTTCTGCCCTGGCTTGAGAACGATAGGCACCTCCTCCTCATCCGAGTCTAAGAGAGAGTCATCGTCGTCATCATCGCCCGCTCTGTACAGTTGAGAAAAGCACAGGCAGGAAATCAGCTCTTCGTTTTCGTTTCAGGAGTCGAAACGACGCGAGAACAAAAACGCACGGGGGGAGAGGGGTCGCATCTTCATCGTCTTCCTGAGCTTCAGTGTCTTCCTCCTCGGAAGCATCAGCGTCAGTCTCGGCGGACGGTGTGCGACTGGAAGTGGAGAAGGGAAGAGGCGTCAAGGTCAGCTCACGACGCGGAGGACGGAAGATTCAGAGAAGCGAACTCACGCAGCATGTCCGTTCGTGCTCGATCTAGACTTCTTCCTCGTAGAAGGTGTAGCTACTGACTCCTCGTCGTCCTCGTCCTCATCGGCGACTGGTGAGGAGGAACCTCGTTGAGTCGGAGTCGTGGCGGAGGTGGTAGCGACGGAGACCGAACGACGAGACGTTCTGATGAAGAAACGAGGCAGATGAAGGTCGTCGTCAGCGAGGTTCCTGATAACGTCGGACAACATATGGTAGACTCACGAAGACTTCTTGGGCTTGGGAGTAGGAGCGTCCTCGATCGGCGCGTCCTCTTCCTCCTCCTCCTCTTCTTCCTCCTCCTCGACACCGCTGTAGAACCACGAAAGGGAAAACGGGTCAGCAAAGGTGTCGAAGAGAGACAGTAGGTAACGAGACTCACATAGCCTCCAGGTACTCCTTCACACTCTTCTTCACCTCTCTCGACTTGTCCTTGTTCTCGGAAGCCCAAGAAGCGACGTCCTTCGAGAATCGTTTGGCTAGCGAGGTCTCCAGTTTCGAGAGAGCGTTCCTCGACACGGTATCGGCCAGAGGTTTATGCTGAGAGATAAAGGAGAGTGTAATAAATCAGCGGGAGTTGAAGCGAGAGAGAAAGGTCGGAGAGGGCAGGACGAACGATTCGAAGGGCCTTCGCAAGAAGCATGACCTCCTTGACTTTAGAAGCCTCAGAGTCCTCGGGGAAGTACAGCTTGGGAAGCAGTTGAGCGAAGACTTTTCGATGGTCGTCTGGGAGAGGAGGAGATCCGTAGTCAGTTGGGAGGGTCGAAAGAGTCGAGTGAAGAAAGAAGAACTCGAACGAACCCCACTCCTCCGAGAAGAGAGCCTTCAAAACGTCAACGGCCATATCGACTTGGATCTGCTCGTCCCCAGCACGACCTTCGGGGTGACTGAAATGTAGGAAGAAAAAAAGTGTTAGCTGAGTCTTCCCTTCATCGCTTCGAGAAAGGAGAGGGACTCACACAGCTCGTTGAGGATCCGTCCAATCGAGGAAGAGCAAAGAGAACTGGCCAGGAGTGATACCGTCCTCGTCCTCCTGCGAAAGAAGCTGCTGGAGAGTGGGCAAAAAGATCTGAAGAGAGGGAAGCCGGAAGTCAGGCTTGAGCTTCGTCGACGCGACGGCGAGAAGAAACGACTCACGTCCTTCATCCGCCGCTGGTTGACCGGCGACGAGAAGCAGTAAACGGGCAAAAAGTATCCAAGACACTGTCGGAGAGGAGCGATGTCGGCGGTCTCGGGGAAGATAAACTGGAGGACGAGTTGCGTCAAGAGCTGAAAGAGAAGGAAGGGAAGGTGGGGAGGTCAGATTCAATTCGACGCGTCTCGAGAACGAGAAGATCGAGACCTACGACAGGATCCGTGACCATTCCGGCGAGCATCAGCTTGGCCGATCCCTCGACGACGACGGCGAGAGCGAGGTCTTCGTCGGCTTGCTCAAGATGGAAGACGAGGAGGTCGATGAGGTTGGCGGGCTGACAGAGAAACGGAGAAAAAGACGTCAGTATCGGCTTCGACTCGATGTCAAGTCGCTTCGCGAAAAGATATCCTCACGTTGGGAAGAGGAACCAAGTCCCTCCAGTCGTAAATCATGAGCAGATCGAAGATGATCTGGAGGACCTGAACCTTGAGTCGACCGTCCGTCTTCTGAGCTTGACTGAGGAAGAGTCCGAAGGTCGAGGTAGCGGTTTTCTGCAGAACGAAATAACAGGTGAAGTCAGATATGTTCTTAAAAGAGGAAGAGATATGTACTGGGCTCACCTTGTCGATAAGAGAGATCAAGCCGAGACAGACAATGGCCTGCTCTCGAAGCTCGGGAACCTTGCTTCGAACGGCAGGGACGATGAGATCTGGGACGAGACCATCGAGGACCGAGTTCTCTTGAAGACTCTAGGGATGGGAGACGACAGAGAGAAAGATAAATCGCGTCAGAAATGGGAAGACGAGCGCGTCGAAAGAGAGAAGAGACGGAAAAACAGAACTCACTCCGTTGACCCTCTCCAACAACGCCTTCAGCACCATCAAAGCCCTGTTATCCACGATAGCCTTCCTCTGAACCTCAGCAGCCTCCCCCTCCACCGCCTCTCCCTTCGCCAACGACATCCTAGCCAACGCTCGATGAAGCGGTTTCTCGGCGGCGATGGGAGGCGCCGCTCCGAACTCGAGACCTTCCTCCTGCTCCTCCTCGAAGTCGGGAGCCACTCGGGTGTCCTCATCGTCGGCGGTCTCGTCAGGGTCGACTCCAGCGTCTCGGATCTCGTGAACGACCTCGACGATGACTCGGATGAGATCTCGTTCGGTTTCCGAGATTTTTCGAAGGACGTCGAGGTTGTGAGGGATGATCGTTGGTGGGAGGTCGAAGGAAGCGATCATTTCACCTGCGATGTGGATTCAAGAGAGGTCAGGTCCGTCTCGGCGTGGAGAGGAAGGAGAGAAGCAGGGAAGAGCGGCTTACGAGCAAGACCTCGCATCTTCCTTCGTCCAGTCTCGTCCGAGTAATCGAGTTCGACAGCGAGCTTCATCATCTCCTTGATGATGAACTCCTTCTCGATGACGTTCTGTTCTCCATCGACTCGGTCGTCCTCCGAAAGGTCGGGCTCGTCCAGTTCCTCGAGAAGAGCGAGGAGGGAGTTGTACTGAGCTTGGATGTGAAAGGCGAGAGCTGTAACGACTGGAAGAGACTCCTCGAGGCGTTCCTCGTCCTGCGAAATGAAAGAAGGCGAAGCGGGGTGAGCTCGGAGTCAGAGAAAAAAGGAGGAGAGAAGTCGGGTACCTTGAGCTGCCTGCATCGTTGAACGAAGACTCGAGCGAGCAAAGCCTTCTCAGGAGTGAGATCGATGAAGTATTGATCTGGAAGAGGAAGATAAAGCACCTTAGCTCAGCTTCGGAGGCTGAGCAGACATATGGGAGACTCACCGTCGAACTCAAGGTCCTCGAACCTCTCGGTCTGAGACGAGAAGACGGAGACGAGAGCGGTCTCTGCCTCTTGAGAGGTGACGACGTCAAATCGAGAGAGGAACTGGTACAAAGAGATTGTTAAGAGTCAGATTCGCTTCTCACGGGCGAAGACAAGAGCGGCGAGCCTACTCGCCTCGATCAAACCACCCTCTCCAGCAGCGTCCACCCAACTGGTGAGCATCGTCCCAGCAGCCTGTCGAACCTTAGGATCTCGGTCTCCGAGTCCGTTCCTGACGACCTCCTCCCTCTGTCTGATGGTAAGCCTCCTGGGGTCCTGAATCTGAGCGAGCGAAAGAGCTTGAAGGTAGACTGTTCGTCGAACGGATGGGTCGACGTCTCGAGTTCGAAGAAGGATGACGGGGAGGGTTCGAGGAGTGAAGGGCAGGGAGAAGAGGGCTGTTTGACGGACGTCGCTGTAAGCACCAAGAGAGTGGTAGATGTAAGCGAAGAGAGAGAAGAGTGCGAGTGAGGATAGGACGAACGCAGAAGGATCGGTCGCGGTGATGTCCATGAGCTCTCCGAGAACTTCGATCTCGTCCTCGTCCTCTGCGTCTTGACCGTGGAAGGAACTGAGAGCGAGGATAGCTTGGACTCGAACGGGGACTTCCTTGTCTCGAGCTCGTTCAAGAAGGGAGAGTCGGACGGAAGCGTAGACGTCCTCGCTGCAGAGGACGAAAGGAAGGAGTCGAAGGTCAGCTCTCTCTCTCTCCTTCTCCCTCCCCTTCCCAGATCAAGACGATGACTGAACTGACTCGAGAGCAGGCATCCTAGGAAGCAAGAGAGCAGCCAGTTGACAGCATCTGTATCGAACGTGCTTGTCCTTTGCTTCGAATCCTTGAGAGACGAAGTTGAAGATCTCGGTGTTGAAGCGAGAGGCGGTTGTGTCGTCGTCTTCGTCGTCCTCGTCGTGACCAGCTTGAGCTTCGGTGTGAGCTGGATGATAAAGAGGTGAGCATAGAGATCAGAGCTGTTTCGAGGTCGTACAAGGGAGCTCGCGAGGCGGGATGGGAGGATGGAAAGGAGGGAGCTCGAAGGAGGAGGAAGGAGAGTGAGAGCTCATCCCTCCTTCCTTCCTTTCCCTCTCTGCTCCTTCTGCTGCTTGGACTCACCCTTTGTCAAAGCCTGAACGAACGCAGCCACAAACTTCAACACCCTATCTGCCACTGCCACCCCCTTCTTCACCGGCAAGCATCTCTCCAAGCACGCTACGAAGGCTTCCGTGAAGGCCAACTCTCCCGTCTCCTTTGGAGGACCCTTCTTCCTAGGAGTCGTCACCAAAGCAGCCTGCTCCTGGATCTTTCGAAGAAGAGCGACGTTCTTGGAGTGGTTGGCGGTGGAGGTTTGGGTTTGAGCAAAGATTTGAGGGAGAGGGGCGAGGAGGGTAGGGAGATCGGGAGGAGAAGGAGGGGACCGTTTGGAAGGAGGAGCCATGTTGTTTTTCTTCTGGAGGAAGGGGAAGTTGTTGGTTTCTTCTCCCGTTGGGATCCCTAGTAGTAAGGAGAGATGAGAGTACGAGGTCTGTAGTTAGAAGTCAAGTGGATGGATGAGGGAGAAAAAGTTGTCCGAAGGGGAAGGGAGGGTTGCTGACTGTTTGGAGGAGGAGGAAGGGAAGGGGGAAGCTCGACGCGTCGAGCTCAAAGAAATAATAATAAAAAAGTCCGCGACTCGAGATCTCGACCGATGGAGATCTTCGAGTCTTCAGAGAGGCTCACGATGGGTTTCCCCACCTCCTCGATGCTTGGACTCAAGTCTTTCACGGGTCTGGTCGTACCTCTCTACATCTGTCTCCTCGCTCGCTTCTCGTCCGTCTCTTCTCTCTTCAGCTCAGCAGTGCTACAAATGCCAGAGTCACGTCAAAAGTTAAGGAAAGAGGGGCATAGGAAAATCACTAGATTGATTCGGTAGCTAGAAAGAGACGGGGACGGAGAGAGAAACGAACGAGCCAAAAGAAAAAAACGAAGCCGGAGACGCGTCGACGACAAAGGAAAGTGCAAGACGAAACACGAGAAGAAAAGAGAATGAGCGACTGGGAGGGATATGTACAAACGAGACAAAGATGAACGAGAGCCTGAAACTAAGAGAACTGCTGCTGCTGCTGATGATGGAACCCCCCTCCTCCCCCGATGACTCCCCTTTCCTGAACTCGTCCTCCTCCTCCTCCTCCTCCGACGATGGATCCCACGACGTTGGCACCTGGATCGTTCCTGCTGTTGCTGTCGGGATAGAAGGATCCAACGGCTGGATCGAGAGGACTGCTGATGCTTTTGATAGAGGGTTCGAGACCGACGTGTTGTTGCTGATGAGGATGCGAGTGATGTTGTTGCTGCTGCTGTTGTTGCTGTGGTTGGTGCTGGTGATGTTGAGGATAATGCTGTTGTTGCGAGAAGTAAGGGTAGAAGAACTGGGGAGGAACGGGAGTGTGAGGGTGAGGGTGAGGAGAGGGAGGTTGGGTCTCGTGGGGATGCTGTTGGTGGAGGAGTTGAGAGAGGTTCTGATGGTTCGAGTTGAAGGACGGGTAGCGACCATCGATGGGACTGGGGTGCGGGATCAAAAAGGGGTGATCCCAGTTCTCCGAAGCTCCGTTGGGACGATGCTGCTGCTGGTTGTGAAGGTAGGCGTCCGAGGAAGAGACGGGAGGAAGAGAGTAGGTCGTCGGATTGGTTTGAGGTTGAGTTTGCTGGAGGGAGACTCTCGCTTGACCTGCTTGGAGCTGTGGAAGTCAAAGAAGGGAAAGGAAGGTTCGTTAGCACCTCGAACGAAAGAGAAGAGAGGCAGCGAGAGAAGATGAACCTCTCTGATCCTCTGAACAACAAAGACATCGTTCTCGTTCGTTCCTGGGGTCCTCGGTTCGCTCGAATCCTGCTGCTCCGAGTCTTTCGTCGTCGTAGGATCCTGCTGCTGCTTCGGAGGGTAGCTGTGCATCTCGAGAGAAGCTCCGGGACCGACTGGGAAGACATGCGAGCTCGGAATCGACGACGCGTTCGACGAGGGTTGCTGCTGGTGCTGAGGGGGAGCGTTCTCGTTCGTTGGAACCTGAGCCGAAGGTTGAAGAGGAGGAGGTTGCTGTGAGTGGTGGTGGTAGGGATGCATCGGGTAGTGGTACTGAGGAGGGACCTGAGTCGAAGGTACAGAAACCGCGTCAATGACCGTCGAATCCCTTCAACACGTCCTCGAGAGAAAAAAAAAAAACGAGCACTCACTCCGTACATCCAAGGCGGATAGAACATCTGACCGTAAGGTAGTCCATCAGGTCTCATCATCCCTCCCTGCTGCTGGTTCACGCTCCCGAAGAACGCTCCCTCTCCTCCTCCCGACGAGTAAGTGTAGGCCATGTAGGGATCGTAGCCGAATCCTGATCCGTCGACGGCTCCAAAGGGGATCTGCATCTGCATGGGATGATGCTGCTGATGCTGAGGAGGGAGGCCTGGGTACGTAGGGTTTGCTCGAGGAATGGGGACGAGGACTGGGACTGGTCGAGGAAGGATCGTTCGGATGGGAGAGTCGAGAGGATGTCGCTCGACGTTGGATCTTGTTGGAGATCGAGGCGAGGTGCTGGAGTCTTCGGGAGGGCTGGTGATGGAAGAGGGAGAGGTGTCTCGAGCGACAAGTCGGTTGTAAGGGGAGGAGGCGGGGTGACTCTGCAAGGGGTGGAAAAGGACCGAACGTCAGTCGTCGTCGTCGGAGAGAGGATGGCTCGATTGCAGACTCACTCGGTGCGACATCTGAGCCTCTCGAACTTCTCGAAGCTGAACTCTGATCTTGTTCCCATGAAGGACTCGTCCGTTCTGTTCGAACGGAGAAGGAAGGAGGTCAGTTCCGAGCCGAGAGAAGGCGAACGAAAAGAGAAACGAGACGAGAAGAGACGCGACGGAACTCACCTCGCCCTCAACAGCAGAAGCAGCTTCAGTCTTGCTCGAGTAGGTGATGAACGCAAACCCAGTCTGAGCCTTGGCTGGAAGACGACGAAGGAGGGGAAGAGCATCAGTCGGTCGTCGAACTCTGCAAGACGGGAACGACGGGAACTCACGAGCGTTGGCTGAGACAGGGCGGGAAGATGAAAGTGAGAGTCAGTCAGAGCTTCGTTTGGAAAGTAGAGCACGGGAGAACTCGATAGCTTTACTCACGAACGAAGTGGAAGTCGATGATTCGTCCGTACGGTTCGAAGACCCCTCGCAACTTGACGTCGTCCATCTCGATCTTGTTTAGTCCGCCCTGGGGAAGAGGAACAAAAACAGAACTGATCAGCCGAAAGTCTCTTCGAAAGACGAGTCAACATCGAACGACGAAACGTTCTCCAAACTCACCACGAAAACCGCCTGAGGATCCACCAACACGGTTTCCTTCTCGTTCGCCTGCCAGAGTTTCGAACCCGTGACCATCCCTGTTCCCTCTCTTCTCTCCGAAACTCCCAACCCAACTCCTCCACTCAACGGCGTCCCAACGAGCGGACTCGAAGGGGAACCCTCTCCCAAACTCAAACCCGGAGTGTTCTCCTCGACCCGCTGACTCTCGTCTCCTCCGTTGGTGTTGTTGGCGACGGGAGTCTGATAAGCTGGAGGTCCAGGATTAGAAGAGTCGGGAGGAGTAGTCGTTGTTCGTCGAAGGAGAATCTGGAGAGGATCCGCGCTCGATCGAGGAGTGGTGAGGAAAGTGGACGTGTCGATGTTAATGGCGGTCGTTGTTTCGTCGTTGCTGCTCGGGAGAGTTGGAGGGAGGGAGGAGGATTTCTGAAGAGGTGCGGTTTGGGAGATGACTCGAGCTGGGACGGAGGGGATGCTGGGGTTGAGAACGAGAGCGGAAGGGGAGGCGAGGGTTGCTGAGTAGGAAGGTGACTCGTCGGGTTCGAGGGGAGCGGGATGTCGAGCGGGAGGAGTCTTGTGGGAGTCAGGGACGGTTGGAGCAGAGGTGGGAGCCTCGGAGATGGTGATGCTCGTAGTGCTGAGTTCGGAGGGAGGAGTGACGGGGGCAGCGACGGCGGGTTCGGAGGTTTCCTTGTCCCTGAGGGAAACGAAGAAGGGACGGAGTCGAGTCAGTTCCTCGTCCTTCAAGCGATACGAACGCACGGAAGAGAGATCGAACTGACCAGTGTAGTCTCGTCGGCGTCTTAACCCGAGGCAAAGCAGGCCACTCCTCAGCCTTCAACCCCTCAACCTCCTGCTCCCCGTCGCCTTCTCCCTTCCCGTCCTCCTTCCTCCTCATCTTCCCCATCTCCTCCTTCAAGTCCTTCTCCGTCTTCTCCCTCTCCCCGCCACCTACCTCCCTTCCACGAGGACTCGCAAACGGATTTGACCCAGCTCGATTGTGAAACCCTCCTCCTCGTCCTCCCATGAACCCGCTCCCTCTGCCTCGGAACGACGAGCCTCGGTACCCTCCTCGACCTCCTCGGTAGCCGTACGGTCGAGAGGGCGAAGGAGAAGCTGGTGAGCCGGAGAAGGCGTGAGGATGGATGTTGACCTGATGAAGGTGGGGAGGAGGAGTGGCTTGGAAGAGGGGATTTGGGTTGGGAGTGGTTGGGAAAGGGTTGAAGCGGTTTTTGGCGTCGTGGGACCTGAAGAGGACGGAAAGGGCTTTAGCAACGATTCTAGAAGCGGGTAGAGGAAAGAGCTACTGACCAGGTGATTTCGAGCTCGGCGTGTAGGTGTTTGAGACCCTGGAAGAGAAAGGAAAGGGAGAGGTCAGTTCAACTTGTCGCGTTGCGTCGCGATCGAGTTCGAACGACGTACGTTCAACGCTGAGATACAGTCGTCTCGCTGGGTTTCAAAAACAATGATCAGTTCATGAGCGATTTCTACGGAGAGAATGGAAAAAAAAAAAAAAACAGGGAGACTGACGTGGGCAAATCGAACGTCCAACCCTCTTTCGTCCTCTCCCTCCCAACCTCCCACCTTCAAAGAGATCTCCTCTACCTCTCCGTACTCCTCCAACATAGCCTTGATGTCCTTCTGCGTCGTCGAGAGGAGGGAATGAAGTCAGCTCTCGGTAGCAGCGTCGTCGCGTCCAAAGAAGGTCTCGTAACTCACCACCTTCTCCTCTCCCTCCTCCTTCCCTTTCACCACCCACCTCTCCCCTTCTCCCACCTCCTCCAAGACCAACGCCGCACTCCCCACAGCTCTCACCATGAGCGATCGATGAGCTTTCGCCCTCTCGACCCTGATCCTCCTCTCGAGCAAAGGAGGATCCTCCGGCGCCGCTTCCAACGCTTTCAACGCCGTCTCCTCGTTCTCCATCCAGACCCAACCCCAGACCTCTCCTCTGCCCGTTCGTCGAACGTCCCATTCTCGACGGATCTTGACGTTGGAGACGTGGCCGAAGCGGGAGAAGTGGGCGGTGAGGGAGGAGAGGAGGGTGGGGTCTTCGTAGTTGCCTGGGAGGCTGGAGGGAGAGGTCAGAGAGAGAGAGAGAGAGAGAGGGTTTGGTTAGTTCGGGAGAGAGAGAGATAGAGGAGTGAAGGAGAGGGGAGAGGCGAGACTGACTTTGCGATGAAAAGGCACGATTGGTAGTCCGTTCGAGACGACGACGAGAGAGGAGTTCGAAGAGGTTGTTGTTGTTGCTGCTGTGGGTAGTAAGGCTGATGTTGTTGAGGGTAGTGGTGAGGGATCGTGTGATACTGGTTGTAGTAGGTCTTTATACGAAGCAGAGACGAGGAGGGAGGTCAGCATCGCAACGAAGGAAAGGGTTGAGCGGGAGGCAGCGAAGATGAAGAGAGGACGAACGTTTCTTTTGATGGGAGAGAGATGACGGTTCGCGAGAGGAGGAAGAGGATGTCTAGCGGGTGTTCTTGTTTTAATGGGACTCGATTTGGAAGGAGAAGAAGCTGTCGAGGTCGTAGGGGATCTGGAGGAGGAAGAGACCAAACAAGGGAGGGTGAGCGACCGATCCGATTGTGTTGCCTTTCCTTTTTGCCCCCCCAAATCCTACAAGAAAATCTCTCACCTTCCTCTCTCTCTACTACCTCCTCTTCCCATCTGCAGTACACTGCCACTCTTCGTTCTTCCCTTGACGATAATCTCCTCGTCTTCCTGCAGTACCTCCGTCTCCACCTCTGAAGCATGCTCTTCTCCTTCAACGTCGACCGAGCGAGGACTCCCTTGAGGAGGACGAGGGAGAGAAGAGCTCCTCGAAGAAGTTGTAGGAGCTGGAGCGTTGGGAAGGGATGTTGGACGAGCTTTGGAGTGGCGAGAAGAAGAAGAGGAGGAGGAGGAGGAGGGCATGGCGACGACGGACGGGAGGGCTGAGTGGAAGCTTTTTGGGGGTGGTTCGAAGGCTGGAAAGAAAGGAAGAAAGTAAAGAAGAAAGAAAGGAAGCAAGCAAGCAAGCAAAAGAAGTGAGAAGCTGAGGAGGGAGGGAGGGGGGAGGGGGAACAGAGTTGATGGGCGTCAAGAGGTGAAAAGAAAGAGGAGGAAGGCAACGAAGGGGGTCAGGCCTTTGAATTTTGGAGCGCTCTCTGAAGGCAAACGAGAAGATCCGACGCGACTGATTTCTTGTGTCAGCAAATCTGAACGACGAACAAAACGGGAGAAGAGGAGAGGGGATGTCAAGTTCGTTCATCAGCTTCCCTTCCTTCTTCGATCCAGATCAACCGTTTCTGTCTCCCTCCTCCCAACGAGATCGAGGCCACCGTGCGCTCTACTGCCTCTCCCTTCGACCACTGATTCGACAAAGCCAAAAGGACGAGACTTCGCTGTATTCGATGATGACCGTCAAGAGCAAAGAAGAGGGAGAGCGAGATGGGCGGCGACTGTTTTCGAGGCCTCGTCGTGTTTGGTCCCGGCCTCCTCCCTCCCTCCTTTGTTGTTGTTTTGATTTCAGCTCAACCTTGACCTCCTCTCCTCCCTTCCTAGCTTCTACCTTGACCCAGTTCTTCTCCAAAAAAAATTCAAGCAAAAAATACAAACCCTTGGGGAGGGACGAACCTTGGACTTTCCGATCCGACTCCTTTGTCGTTTGCCCAGCAACGTCGACCTCTGCCTCTCCTCCTTCTCTCCTTTCTCTCTTCTGCGCCATGTCTTCGAATACAGCAGCCGCTACCGCTACGACAGGAGCTTCAGCCTCTGGAGGTTCAGCTTCAGCTACCACTATTTCTATGTGCGTTTCCTCTCTTCGAAACCCTCGTTCCAGCCAACTCTCCTTCCCTTCTTCCGCTGACGACTGTCCCTTTCCTTCGTTCCTTCTTCTCCTCATCGATTCGAACGAACTACAGTCCAGCAACAGCAGCTCTTGGAGGAATTACTATCACTGTTCGCACTATTTGGAAGATCTAGTAGAAGGAGAGGAGAGGAAGAGAAACGGATAAAGGGGAGGACGAAGCTCACCTCCTCCCTTCCTTCCTTCCTTTCTTCCGTTGTTGCTTTCTCTTCCTCTTTCAGAATCCCGCCGCTACAGCAGCCGCCTCCTTCTACAAGATCGCTACCAACCAGTACATCACCTTCGGATGGAACATGACCTCCGTCTACGTACGCATCCTCCCTCTCCTCTCCTCTCCTCCGCTCCTTCTCTCCCTCCCCAAACTGACGCTCGTCCCCTCCTCCTCCCTCGTTTCTTTCTTCTCCCACAGGCCACCCCGACCTCCTTGACCCTCGTCGCCTCCGCCTCCGGAGGAAACACCTACCCCATCTCCACCATCCCAGGAACCGCCACCGAGATCGTCTGGTCCCCTTACGAAGTCGAACAGACCGGAACCGTCCCCTTCGCCGCTTCGACCTACACCATGTCCATCTGGGACGACAGAGGGCCCAAAGCGACGAACGCCGCAGGGTACATGAGTGTGAATGTCGGACTGGTGTTTGCGTTGTATAGGCCGCAGACTTATACGGATTTGAGCTGTGAGTGGGAGAGAGGAAAAAAGGGCGAAGAAGGGGAGAGGGCTGGGAGCTGATCGGGTTTGTTTTTTTGTTGTTGCGTTTGGTTAGCCTGGACCTGTGCGACCTGCTCTGGAGCTTCGTCTGTTTACTCGAATCCAGGACTGCTGTTGTTCTTGACGACGACGATGGCGATGCTGGTGAGCGGGTGGAGTCTGTTGAGGAGGGCGGGAGGAGGGAGAGGGTCGACGCTTTGAAGGACCTTCTCCTGCGCTCGGACTATACACTCTGGACTTCAACAAATACCTACTTTCATACCAATTGCATCTTCCTCCAGCTTCGTCCCTATCGTTTATAACCACGCTCGCTCACTCGCTCGGTTTCGTTTCTCGTTTCCTTCTCGTCCTCTTCCTTCTTCTTACCCCCACGGACTTCTGGCCTTTTCTTTCTATTTGCTTTTAACGACCTTGAACACTCTTCTAGCTTTCTGGACACTATCTCTCTTGCTTCACGACTCTTTACATGCTGCTTTCTCGATCAACGGCGCGTCCTCGCGTCGCTCCGTCGTTCCTGTTCAATCTTCTCTCTCTCTCTCACGTCCTTCTGCCTTAGGAAGTAGATTCTACACACGCTCAAAATGAGAACTTGCTGCTACTCTTCATCAGGTCCGAGGAACGAGGAAAACAAAATCTGCTCCGTTCGACGCGTTTTCTCTTTTTTTTTCGAACTCCGTCCCTCTTCGTTCGTTTCCGTTTCAATCGAACGCCCGCCTGTTTTCTCTTTCGTTCCCTCCCTCCCTCCCAACCTCCCTCTCCTCCCAACCTCCTCACCCTCCTCACCCCCTCTTTCTCCTCTCCTCTCCTCCCCACCCTCTCCTCCTATAATCTTTACCTCCTCTAATCCTAATGGCCCGCGAGGTCCACCCTCCTCGAATCTACGAGTCCCCTCTTCCGCCTTCTGCCTCCCAACCGTCAACAACAACCCGTCGTCCGAGAGCTCCTCTCGGCCTTTCTTCTGGTTTCGTCGGCAACACCCTGCCTCCGACAGAGTTGAATTTGGCGAAGACGTTGCTGCTGGGGAAGAAGCAGATGAGTAAATCTACGAAGCTGAAGAAGAAGAGTTTGGGAGGAGGGAGCAAGGAGAAGGAGAAGGGAACGAGCTCGACGGGATGGGAGAGTGAGGAGGATGGCGACGAGGAGGAGGGAGGGTTTGGGAACTTGACGAGGGAGAGTTCGAAGGATTTGCCTGGGAGGAGTGTTGGTGCGAAGAAGACGAGTGGGAGGGGGAGTGCGGTCGGGTTGGGAGGAGGAGGAAGGAGGAGGAGCTCGGGAGGAGGGAAGGCGAAGGGGAAGGGTTTGGCGAGCTCGAAGGGAGCATCGGGAGCAGATTCGCTGGTGCAGGAGAACGAGAGGGCTGTTGAAGCGGTGAGTAATGAAGATTTTCTTCTTCCTCTGGTTGCGGGAGAGGGACGGCTGGTGGGAGGAGAAGCGAGGAAGCGAGAGGTCCAATGTTGTTCAACTCCTTCCTTCCTTCCTTCCTTCGATCCTGACTCCCATCCCTCTCTTCTCTTCAAAAATCAGCCCAAATCCTATACATCCCTCCCTACTCCTCCTCCTTCCCAACCCACCACCACCGTCATATCCACCACTCCTTCCTACCCACCTCCGTCGTCGTCGTCGTCGTCTTCTTCGTTGAACCGACGAGCTCCCTCCCTCCCCGCTCCAGCCTCACCTTCGTTCCTCTTCCCTTCCTCTCATCAACGAAGAGCTACTTCCCAAGCTCCTCCTCCTCCTCCTCTGAAATCTCCTCTCAAATCCCTCAGCACCTCCTCCAGCAGTCGATCCAGGAAACGAACGATCTCGTCGGGACTTTCAACGACGCCCGCTGCTCCCTCGCCGAATCCGAGAGCGAAGAAACAGCCCAAACCGTCGTCGTTGTGGAGCTCGCAAGCTCTCCCTGGTAGAACTGCAGCATCCTTCACCCTCTCGACACCCATCGCTTCTTCTTCTTCTTCTGGAGGATCGACGAAACGACTCCCACCTCGAACGGATCGACCGGTCGCATCGAAACCGTCGGCCTCGTTCCCCTTCATCTCCTCCTCTCAACCCAACCTCTCCTCCTCAACCGCAACCGCAGCTTCTCGCAAGAAATCTACCCTCTCCCAGTCAACTTCCTCCTCCTCCTCCAACCGTCGGAAATCCGCGCCACCCGCGCGAGGTCTCTCGATCCCCGTCGACCACCCGGACGAAGGAACACCTCTCGGTTCTCAAACCCTGCCCGACACGCCTCCTCCTCCGAGAAGTCCAGGAGACGATCCGATCTTGTTGAAGGGCAGGGAGAGAGTGAGGATGTACGAGTACGAGGAAGGGGATGAGAGCGTGTTGATGGGGGAGGAGGAGGACGTGGATGAGTTGGATGTGATGATGGGAGAGGGAGAGAGGATGAGGAGCGTGAAGAGTGAGGAGCAGGAGGAGGAAGAGGTAGTGAGAGATCTGTCGATGAGGAGCTCGATGGGTCAGGGTGCTGAGGAGAAGGAGGAAGGAGAAGAAGAAGAAGAAGAAGACGCCAACATCACGTACAACCCTCAAGCTTCGCCTTCGACGTCGAGGACGAGATCGTCCCTTCTAGCGGGTCCGAGATCGAGGACCTCTCCTCCTCTTGCTGCTGGGATTCAACAACCTCTTTTCCTACCGACCACCAACACCTCCCTCGCTTCAACCTCGTCGTCTTCCTCCCTCGCTCGACCCTCCCCTCTCTCCCTCTTCCTCTCTTCCTCTTCCTCCTCCTCCGCCGCACACTCCACCCCTCTCCTCAACCGAACCGTCGCGTCTTCCTCTTCCTCCTCCTCCTCTTCAACCCTCGCTCTCCAACCCACCCCCTCCTCCTCCTCCCTCCTGAACCCTTACACGCCCGCTCCTGCCCTCTCGCCTTACACGTTCCACCAACCGGGCACGCCGGAATCCTACTCTGGGTCCGAGGAAGACCACGACGAGAGGATGCTCAACAGGGAGAGGAGCGATTCCTTCCTTGCAGAGATGAGGAACGGAGAGGGAGAGGAGGAAGGATGGGCAAAGAGGATGAGGAGTAGTTTGAGTCCGGATTCGAGCGATGCGGAGGAGGAGGAGGGTGGGTGGGGAGAGGGAGGGGAGATGGATTTCGGGAGGGAGGACGACGAGGGAGAAGGGAGGTATCGGGATGAGGAGGAGGAGGAGGTGAATAGGGAGAAGAGTTTGGAGCCTGTTGACGTTGGAGCTCCCCAAGATCTCGTCGTCGCGTCCCAACCGAAACCTTCCTTCGCCAACCTCGATCGATCCTCGCCCGTTCCCATCGCCGTCGTCGAACCAGAAGACCACCACGAAGCGGAGGAGCAGGACGTCCCGGTCGTCGAACCTTCGATCCCGATCCTCGCTCTCGCTCAGGACGACAAGGAACCTTCAGCAGCTCCCGAGGAGGATCAGAAGGACGCGTCGTCTCTTCCCTCCGACGACGACGACGACGAGCCTCAAGAGGAAGAGCAGACCTCGTTCGAGCAGGATCAGGACTCGTCCTTCCTCGTGATGGTCGAGCAGAAATCGCTCGCTGAAGAGATCGCAGAGGCTGAGACGCCCGAGAGGTCGCCTACCGAGGAGGAGAAGGAGAGGTTCGATCTTGGAGGAGGAGGAGGAGACGACGACGAGGGAGAGGACGAGGACGAGGAGAACGACCACGTCAACGACAACGACGCGTCGTTCGCTGCTGAAGGGTTCGAGTCGGGTTCGTTCGATGGATCTCCTCAGCCGGACGAGGAAGCGGAGGAGGAGGAGGAGGAGGAAGAAGAGCAGTGGGAGGATGAGATGGAGGAGCAGGAGTTTGTCGTCGAAGAAGAAGAAGAAGAAGAGGGAGAAGCCATGGACGAGGACGAGGACGAAGACGAAGCCGAGGAACTCTACTTCAACGAATCGTCTCAGGATCTCCTCGACGCAGCCGGACACTCCTTCCTCTCCACCCTCACCTCCCCTTCCCCTATCAAATCGATCCACATGTCCTCTCCTTCGAAACTCACCAACGATCGATCTCAATCTCACCTCCAACCCATCACGGCTTCGTCGACTCCAGCTCCAAGACGAACCGCGTCGTCGTCGTCGTCGTCCCCTTCTTCGACTTCGACTCCCTTCGTTTCCAACCTCCCTCCCATTCACCAACAACTCGTCGAGAACGAGGCGGACGACGACGGGACGCAGGATTACGTGGTGGAACTCAACGACGTCCGCTCGGACGACGAAGAAGAGGAGCCTTCCTTCGTCTCCACCGTCGGATCTACTGCTGCCTCCCTCCTCGTCGACAATCCCACTCCGTCCACTACTCAACGACCTTCCCTCGGTCCCAAGAGGCTGTCCTTACAGACCATCAACCAACTCGACGCGCTGTTCAAGAACAGATCCTCCCTCTCCCTCTCCCTCTCCCCTTCCCTCGTCGGATCGCCTTCACCGCGATTCGCCGCGGTCCCTTCGACTTCGACCTACTACCCCGTCGCCTCCGCCTCCGTCGCCTCGTCCCACTCGCATCGTCGTCCCAGCGTCTCCTCTTCCACCGGAGGAGGAGGAGGAGGAGGGTCAGCCTACCCTTCGATCTCGGACGGGATGGCAGCGAAACAGGAGATCCTGGCGAAGGCTTTCGGGAAGAGGAACGCGGCGGGCGGTCAGCAGGGTGGGGAGCACGGAGAAGTGTTGAGAGTTGTTGTGGGTGGTGGAGGAGAAGGAGGAGAGGAGGAGGGGGAGGGAACGGAGGAGGAAACCTACATCAAGATCAGCAGTAACGATCCGAGGGAGGCTGCGAGGGCGACGGCTTTTTTGAAGATGGTGAGTTTTCCCTTTCTTCGACGTCCTGCTTTCGCTCATTTTTTTCGAAAACTGACCGACTGGTGTTTATTCGTTGTTGAAACCAGTTCCACGACTACGTCGAAACGGACGCCAACAACAACAACAGCAATCCAAACGCTTCCTTCGCTTCCGCCCACTCCTCGTCTTCTTCTTCTTCCCGACGCAAGTCGATCAGCAAGCATCAACCTCCTCGTCGAACCTCCACCTCTTCCCGACGAAGATCTTCTCTTCACATGGGCGACGTCTCCATGATGTCCGCTCCGGAACTCCTCATGGAAGCGGAGCAGGAGATCGCAGACGAGTTCGAGTTGGACGACGCGTCCGACTCTGCTTCCGTCCAAGAGGAGGAACAGGAGGAGGAGGAAGAGGAGCTGGCGATCCCTGGGAGTTTCCAGTCGAGTTCGATGCTGAGCTTGGAGGAGAGGTCGTTTGTCAAGGAGGAGGAGAAGAAGAAGAAGTCGACGGGAACGGGAAAGGGAAAGGGGAAGGCGAGGGAGAGGGGGAGGAGGTCGACGAAGGATCGAGCTTGGGGGACGACGGAGTGGAGGTGTCTGATGGGGTGTTTGGATGCTGTCGGTGGGAAGAGAGAGGAGGTGGAGGAGGACGCGGTGGTGCAGAGGTTTTTGGAGACGGTGGGGTTGAAGGAGGAGGACTTGGAGGGCGAGTGGGAGAGGTGAGTTTTTATTTTTTTGGGCTCGTTTTCTCCTTCCCTTCGTTCTTCTCATGCTGACCCCTCGTTCTCGGGTTTGGTCTTTCCTTCGCCGCTGTCAGATCCAAGCTCCACACCCGAATCGCCTCGATCCAACAGCGTCGACTCAACGAGCTCAAAACGGGACTCCCGCCAGGTCGTCGTCGTCGATCTCACAACAACAACCCTCAGAAGACGTTCCTCTCCCCGAACAAAGCGTCCAACAACATGTCCATCGGATCCATCCCCTCCACCCACTCGCCTCGACCCAGAAGCAACCTCGCCTCGTCCTCGTCCTCGTCCTCGTCGAGGTCGGCTCTCCCTTCCAAGAAACCGACCTTTGCAGGAAAGCTTTTCGGATTCCTCTCGGGAGGATGGCTCGCCTCTTCGTCTTCCGCACCGGACGTCGTCGAGGAACATCAGCAGCAGCAGCAGCGAACGAGGAAGAAGACGACGACCAAGGAAACAGGGAGACCTCAACCTCGACCTCCCTCCTCTTCCCGACGACGACCTTCCTCCTCTTCCTCCCTTTCCCACCCTGCTCCTCCTCCTCCTCCTCCTCCCGTCATCTTCCTTCCTCCTCCCACCAGCACCAGTCAACCCCAAGCTCGAGCACCCATCAACATCCCTCAACGCTCGGCTCCGAATCCTAATCCGATCCAGATCAAGCCTAGGTCGTCCAACGTGACGAGTCCGAAGCCGAAGGTGCTCGAGATGGTGAGGAGTTTTGAGAGCGTGAGGAGTTTAGGGGAGGAGGAGGAGGAGAGGGTGAGGAGGTTGGAGAAGAAGAAGGGGAAGTAGGGGGGGGAGTTTGAGGTCGTCGGCGGGGAGAGGGGCGGGAGGGGAGCAGGATTGAGGGAGCGGGAGAGTTGGTTCGGTTTTTCGGGTTTCGTCTTTTTCTCTTCTCCGATAGTCTATCTAGTTGGGTTCGCTTTTTGTCTCTTTTCTTTTCTTTCTTTTGTAGTTCTGCATTGTTTCCTTCTTTTTTCTCTCGTCGTCGTTCTCCTTCTCTTACGCTCGGAATCGCTCAGGTCTTAAGTTTGTGTCTCTCGATACGATTCAGTTTCGATAATAGGTTCTCATCGATATTTCGTTTCCTCCTCCATCCGAGTCGATCTAAGCGAAGATAGAGAGAAGAGGGGAGACTCCGACGGGGTTGTTGAACCTGCACATCGATGCAAAAACAGAACAAAAAGGGGGCAGGACGACTCAGTCGGGCGAAGAGAAGAGAGGAAAAGGGTGAGAGAGCGGGAAGGGGAAGGAGGAAGACGAAACGTAAACGTACCTAAGCCCAATGTTGAGATCCGAGATAGCCTTGAGCTGCTCGGTGGAGAGCTCAAAGTCGGTAGAGTTGAGGTTTTGGGCGAGTCGGTTGGGGTCGTTGGATTTCTGTGGGGGTCGAGTCGAGAGCAGTCCAAAGGCCAAAGACGGTCAGCTCGGGACGCGTTCGAAAACGAGAGGAGAGGAGAGCAGGCAGTGAGAGGCCGACGAACGGGGATGACGGCGATTCCTCGCTGGGTAGCCCATCGGAGAAGGACCTGAGCAGGAGCTGTAAGATCAGGGAGAGAGAGAGAGAGAAAGGTTTGGAAGGCGAGTCAGGACTCTCGCTCGAACGGTTCGGAAGAGGAGAGGGAGGGAGGAGAGCGGGAGGACGTACTCTTTCCTGTCGCCTTTGAGATCTCAGCGGTCACGTCGTGCTTGAGCAAAGAAGGAGTGTTCTTGTCCATGCCGAGCTCGACGAACGAAGTGGGACCGAAACTCGAGTAGGCGGTGATGGCGATTCCGAGCTCCTTGCAGAGGTCGACGAGGGGTTGCTGAGTGAGGTAGGGGTGGTGCTCGATCTGAAGGACGGAGGGAGCCTTCTTGGCGTATCTGCGGAAGGGGAGAAGCAGTTAGAGGTTTAGCGAAGACTCTTGCACAGAAGGATTCGTGGTGATGCCTAGTGGAGTGGTTCCTGGAAGAGGATTTCGAAGGGACGAAAAAGAAGGAGAACTGACTTCAAAATGTCGAGGAGAAGAGCACCCTGGACGTTCGACACTCCGATGCTCTTAGCGTAACCAGCTTCCTGGATAGCCTCCATTGCCTGCCAGGTCTCCTGGTAGGGAGTGTTCTGGAGCTGGACTGGAGGAGAGGAAAGGAAAGGAAAGAGCGGGAACGAGCTCGTCAGTTCTCGATGATTCGGTAGCTCAAAGCAGGACGGCGCTAAACTCACCTTTGCTGACTCCATCAACGAACCACTCAGGAGGGTATCGGACAGCGGGGTCGACGTAACTGTAAGTCGAAACCAAAGGAAAGCAAGTCAGAACGCGTCGTGCTCCGTTCCTCCTCCTGTCTTCCCTTCCCTCCCGTTCTCTCCAACTTCAAGCGAACTCACGCGATAGAGACGGGGAAGTGAATCAGGAAAAGGTCAAAGTACTCGAGCTGCCAGTCAGCGAGCTGCTTCTTGACGAGTTGAGGGACGTGCTCCTTGGCGTGGAAGGTGTTCCAGAGCTTCGACGTGATGAAGAGCTCCTCTCGCTTGACGAGTCCATCCTTGATAGCTCGAGCGACTCCGTCTCCACACTCCTTCTCGTTTCCGTCTTGGTGTAGCAGAGGGGAAGAGGGGGGGAGGGGTTGGGTCAGCCGACGGAGGGAAGAACGAGAGAGGGCGAGCCGTCGAACGAGGGCTGAAAACAGCTCGGAACTTGAAAGACGAAAACTCACAGTCTCCAGCTCCATCGAAGAGCCTGTATCCCGTCTTGATGGCGTTGTAGACGGTGCTGAAAGAGGAAGTAGGAGCGAGAAGGACCGAGTCAGGTCAGTATGGGCTGAAATCGAAAGTCGAGGTGACGAGGGGGGAAAGGTGGAGGTCTTCGAGATGAAGAGGAAAAGATGGGGGAAGAACAGCAGATTCTGCTACTCACTCGGCAGCGTCAGCCCGAGGAACCTGCAGAGAAAAGACAAGAAGAGTGTGAGCGAACGCTGTCGAGAGGAAGCACGGAGAGGAGGACGAGAGAAGATCGGAGGGAGGAACGGGAGCTCGAGCAGCATCTTTACTGACCTTCCAGAGTCCCTTTCCGACCTTTGAGGGAGCGAAGAATCATCGAGGAGACAGAGAAGGGACGTCAGGAGTATGGGGTGGGCAGGGACGAGTGAGGATGAGAGGTGAAGAGCGTAGAAAAGAGATGGAGGAGGAAGGAAAAGAAGGAAGGAGGTGAGCTCGTTGCTTTCCTTTTCACCATCCAGAATCCCCATCAAACCCGCGTCGAAGGAGCAACACGTACGAGGGGCATGAGAAGTCCAGTGTTCAGTTTGATAGCAGACATGTTTGTAAAAGGTGAAGAGGTGGAAGGGATGGAAAAGGAGGGGGGAAGGAGAAGATGGGTGTTGAGCAAGAGAGAGGAAGACCAAAAAAAGGGCTAGCAGGGCCGACCAGCCGCAAAGGCCGGTGCCGCGGCGGCGGAAAGGTATGTTCTCTGATGCCGAAAAGTAGCGGAGGGAAGAGGAGAAGAGGGAACAAGCAAAATAACAAAGAGGAGGAAAGAAAGTTCGCGTCAAATCGAGGCGTCGCTCGTCTCTTCCTCGTCTTCGTTGGTTCGTCTTCAGGACCCTGAAGGTTATCTAGTATCGAAGGAGGAGGTCCTAGTAGGTGCGGAGAAAAAAACATGAGGATCGTAAGGAAATCGGGCCTCAACGGACAGACGCGTCGTGCTGCTTGGACCAAGACGCGTCGGCTGGGTTCGTGACAGCGGAGACGGGGATTGAGACAGGTATAGGGACGGTCCATCTTCGTCTGGCTGGCATTAAGGCCTGGGATAGTCAAGCCAAAGAGGATGAAGTGCTCAGATTAGAGCGGCGGTAGAGGGAGAGAGCCAGCAAATTAAAGGAAACGGACGCGGATTTGGCCTTGAGAATTACAGTGAGGGAAAGGATTGGGAGAGAAAAGGCCATCTACTGGGTCTAAGTCTATAAGGTACGCGAGAAAAATCCGATCCAATCTATGAGAGGGAACGGAGGGGTTTTCTAGAGGAAGAGTTTTGCTTCGGGTCGTCTCACTCGACGAGAGCGAGAACGTCAGAAAACTTTGGCCTACTGCTTGAGCTCGACGGGAAGAGGTCGTCCGAAGACTCCCGCCAGGAGGTTTTCGGTTGCTGAGGAAGGAGCGGGAGGAAAGGGGAAGAGATGAGTTCGAGACAGGGAAGCCGCGTTGGGAAGAGGCCATGGAGGACGAACAAAGAGCTCCCATCTGATCTCGGCAGTCCTGGGTTGCAGATCCGATGTGAGGGAGAACGGCACATCTGTTTCGGAACAAGACGAGGAGCGAGGGTTAACGTGAGCAAAAGGGAGGAAGAGAGAGTAAAAGACAAACCTCGGCTCGAGAACGAGGGGATGATCCGCAGGGATCGTAGGTTCTCCCTCGAGGACATCAAGACCAGCGGCGAATATTTTTCCAGCTTTCAGAGCTGCAGCAAGAGCTACTGAGTCGACGATGGTTCCCTGATCGAGCACAAATCGAAAGAAAGACGCGTCGCGGAGAACAGATCAGCTCCGGTCTCGTCCTCCTCAACCTCGGAAGCAGACCTTGAACTTACCCTAGCAGTGTTCACCAGCACCGCCGTCGTCTTCATCCTCCCCAAGAACTCCTCCCCAACCAACCCCTTCGTCTCCTCCCCTCCGTGGCACAGTACGAACAGCACGTCGCTCTCCCTCGCCAACCTCTCCTGCTCAACCCACTCCATCTCACACCCCATCTCCTCACTTAGCTTCACATCGTCCTTTTTCGTCCTCGTGTTGTACAAGCACTTCTTGGGTCCGAAGGGAAGCATTCTTTGGAGGGTGGATTGAGCGATTCGACCGAATCCGAGGAAACCGAGCGTTGTCGAGGAGGAGAGACCGACTCCTGCGAGAGCGTAAGGGGAGAAGGGAGGCCATTGACCAGATTGAACAATGTTGATGGCTTCCTTTCCACGACGCATGGCGAAGAGGGCGAGGAGGACGGTTAGATCAGCGACTGGGAGGAGAAGAGAGAGGGAGGTTCAGCGAGCGGGCCGGACGCGTTGTGCGCGAAAAAGAGGGAAGGAGACAAACCAGCGTCCGTGAGGATATCTGGAGTGTAGCCGATGAGGATGCCTCGCTTGTAAGCTGATGAGAGAGCAATGTGGTCTGTTCCTACGGACTGAGGGAGAGAAGCAAAGGTGCTCGTTCAGCTTGGTTGGTTCGCCGTCGAGATTGAGACGGAGATTGAGACGAGATCGAGACGAGATTGACCATCGTAGAGACCACGATCAGAGACGGTCCAGCTGCGACAACCAAAGTAGCTGATCAGTGCCTAGTAAAGAGTGTGTTGATAAATAGGTCTGGATACGTACCAGCTGCGAAAACTTCTTCGTTGATCTGAAGAAAGGATTCAAGCTGATCAGCCCTTCTTGCTTCTTCTCCTCCATCCCCTCCTTTGCCTCTCGTAGACTCACGCTCTCTGAGAACATGCAGAGAATCCCAGTGGCGCCCTTCACGTTCTCCAGAAGCCAAGCTCTATCACACGCCGAGTCTTTAGTCCATTCGATAACCTAGATCAACGAAAAACGAGAGTCGAGTCAGAGGGAGAGGGAGAGGAAGGGGAGGAAAGGAGGAAGCTCAAAAGAGTTCGAACGAACCTCAGCTCCAGAGGTCCTAATCTTCTCCATGTTGACATCCGAGAGCAGTCTAGTAACGACGATCTTAGGAGCAGCCATTTTGAGTTGAGCGTTGAGGTTTGAGGGAGTGAGTGGGTGGGTGTTGAAGGGAGGAAGGGAGAGTTCAAGGTGAGCTTGAATCGGCGCTCCGTCTCGAAGGAGAAGCGCGTCCTTTTCTTGTCTGGCCAAGGAAAGGGAAAAACAGACATGGTAGTAGTGTATTCGTGAAGCTGGTATGAAAAGTAAGGTCGTTAACTAAGAGATGAGAGTGAGAGAACGGGCGTAAAGAGGGAAACGAAGGACAAGAGACGAGAGAAAGAAACAGAAAAACGAAAAACACAGATCGACCCAAGAATCCCTCCCTCTCCTCCTCCAGCTAACGAGAACGAGTTCGAGATCCTTCCTATTTGTCGTTCTGGTGGTCGACAAAGTCCATAGCGTTCTCTCGAGTGATCTTCTTGATGGAGGAGACCTTCTCGTTGTTGAAGAAGACTCCGTAGCAGTTGTCGGCGTTGGCGATCATCTCGGGTCGGAAGGTCGTCGTGATGAACTGGCCAGTCGCGGAGAGCTCGTGGATCATTTCTGGAAGGGAGAAGGAGAGTAGAGAAGTCAGCGGAGGGCAGTTCGGGCGCGGTGACTCGAAAGAGAAGGAAGAGAAAACGAACCTGCGACGGAAGTACGGTACTGAGCATCGAGGTTGGCGTCGATCTCATCGAAGAGATAGAAGGGTGCTGGATCGCATTTTTGGATGGCAAAGACTGCAGAAGGAGAAACGGTAGGGTCAGAGAACGAGAAGGGAGCGTCGGATCGAGACGCGTCGAGTCTCAACGACTCACCGGTAGCCAAGGCGACGAGAGCCTTTTGACCTCCCGAAAGCTGCTGTATACGAAGTCCTTCGTCGCTCTTCGAGTTGAACGAGACCTGGACGAGTCGCAATTGAGGGAAGGTCAGTCATTTGGAACGAAGGAGGAGAGGAGGGAGGGGAAGAAACGAACCTTGATCGAAACTCCAGTATAGTTCGCAGAGGAAGACTTTGCAGCCTCGTCTCCCGAATCCTCCTCGTCCTCCTCGCCCTGTAGGAAAAGAAAGGAGAAACCATCAGCTACATCTCGAAATCGACCTCGACTCGTCCTCCTTCAAACTCACCTGAGCAGCCGACTTCTTGATCATGATCAGCCTTCCCCTCCCAGCCGGCACCAGCTTCTCAAAGATCTCTGAGAAGAATCCCGAGACCTGAGCAAAAATCTTCTCGATGACTTCCTCCTTCTGCTTGTCGAGACTGGAGATCAACTTCTGGATCGAATCCGACGACCGTTCCATTTCGGCGTGTCGACCAAAGATGTTGTCTCGAAGCTTGTCGTTCTGCTCGTACATCTGGATGGCTTGCTTGTTGACGTGAGCGTACGTGGAGAGCTGGGTCTTGACCTTGTGAAGCCGTTTGAGAAGCTGGGAGAAGCAGAAGGGGAGGAGAGGAAGAGGTCGTCAGTGAGGGAAGGACGCGACGAGTCGAGAAAAGAAAACTCACCCTTGCCGAATCGACGTCCTCGTACTTGGTGAAAGCCTCCTCTGGTAGGACTCCAAGGTCTCGAATGAGCTTGGTGCACTCGTCCTTCCTGTCGGTAAGAGTCTGTCGTTTCGAGATGTATCGCTCGACAATCTTCTGCGACTTGGCGATTCCTCGACCGTCCTCGACCTGCTCCGTTTGGATTCGATCCAGCTTTCCGGTGGCTTCCTCGATAGCAGTAGTGAGCTCCTCCTTCTTTTCGTCGTCGACTGTACAGCAAACGGGATTCGAGTCAGATCCCAATGGGCGGAGAGAAGAGAGAGGACAAGAGGACTCACGAGCGATAGCTTCCTCCAGATCCGAGATCGACTTCTTGAGAGCAGCTGCCTCCCTTCTGCGGGTATCGACGTCGTCAACTCGCATGGACTGGGTAGCATCAACGTCGCCGAGGGAGTCGAGTTGGGATTGAAGACCGTTTCGTCGTTTGAGGAGACTCTCCTTGAGTTCGATCTCGAGGTTGTTCTTCTTGATCTCGATCTGTGAATTCGAACGAAGGAAGAAGGATCAGCATCTCGAAAGGAGAAACGCAAAGACCACCAAAACTCACCTCTCCTCTCTCCTTCGCCTTGTCCGACAACGTCTTCTGCAGTTCCCCGACCTGCCGACTCAGACTCTCCACCTGCTCCTCCTCCTGCGAAGTCAACCCCTTCGTCATCTTGGTCTTCAACTCCTTCTCGTGAGCATCCTTCCTAGCCTCCAACGTCGTCACATCCGTCGTCGCCTCGTCCAACGATCGCTCGAACCTCGCAATCCTCGTCTTGAGCTGTTCCTCCTCCTGCTCGGCGTATCCAATTTCAGCCATCAACGGCTCCCTCCCCTCCTGAACGGCCTTCCTCTTCGACTCGAGGACCTGCATCTTTCCAACGATTCGAGTGATGTCCTGTTCGAGCTTGGAGATGGATCGTTTGACTTCGGCGAGACGAGTGGATTCCGATTCGAGCTTGGTTCGCCAGAGCTTCTCGGTTCGGATTGCTTCGATTCGAGAGCGTCGAACGTCGTGGTAACCTCCGGTGAGAGCTCCCTTTCGATCGGCCTTGTCTCCGTCGAGGGTGATGACGTTGAGACCATGTGAACGTCGGTAGGCGGTGGCGATATGAAGATCGTTGGCGACGACGGTGCTTCCGAAGACCTGTGGAAGTGAGGAAGGAAGAGGACGAAGGTCAGACGCGTCGAGAGAGCTCGGGCTTCGAGAGCAAAACACGTACCTGCTCGAAGGCGAGAGCGTGCTCCTGGTTGAACCTGAGTCGCTTGATGAGAGGAGTGACTTCGTTCGTCTCGGGGTAGGTGTGAGGGGTGCTCTTGATTCGGTTGAGAGGGACGAAGGTGAGTCGACCGGCTCGCTCCTGGTTCATGACCTCGACGAGCTTCTGAGCTGTCGTATCGTTGTCGACGACAACGTGGAAGAGACTGAGCAATGAAAAGGAAAGATTTGGTCAGATCGAGAAGATGAAGGTCGAGAAAGAAGGAAGGGACGGACCTGTTTCCTGCTGTCTCTTCGACCGCCATGGCGTACTTGTCGTCCACCTCGAACAACTTGTAGAGAGGACCGTAGACGCCTTCGAGGTTCAGACGTTCGACGATTCGATCCAGGTTCTTGAGTCCGGACGAGGTGTCCTGGAGAAGAAGAAAAATCAGATTCGACGCGGCGGGGGAAAAGGGAGGGAGAGAAAACTCACTCGATCCATCATGCTCGCAAGATGCTGCTCCGAAGTTCGATGTTCGTTCTTCGCATGGCTGACAGTCGACTCCAGCTTCGCATCCTCTCTCCAGAGCTCCCTGTCGTACGAAGAAAGAGGGCAATAGATCAGCTCTCAATCTCGACGCGTCTCGTCCGTTCGAAACAAAGTCACTCACTTCCTCTGATCGCTGATCTTCCCTTCCTCCTCCTTCAGGGCAGCCAGCTCCTTCTGCCACTCCCTCGACTTCTCCTTCCTCTCCTCCAAATCTCTCCTATCCTCCTCCAGCTTGTCCTTGACCTCCTGGAGCTTCGTTCGAGCAGCATCGAGTTCCGCCGTGAGTCCTTGAACGCGTTCCTGCTGAGAAGCCTGGAAGGTAGCGAGGTTGGCGATCTCCGACTTGAGGTACTTGTCTCGATCGGCTTGAGTTCGAAACTGGGTCGTACGTTCTTGCTTGGCGTAGAGAGCGTCGAGTCGAGCTTTGGCGGTGTCGAGACTGAAGGAAAGAGAGGTCGGAAAAAGTCAGCGAGGGCTCGTAAGAAGAGAAAGACGCGTCGACTTACGTGAGTTTTCCCTCCTTCTCCGACTTGACCTTCTCCCTCCACTCAGGTTCGACGTTGGCGAGCTCCTCCTCAGCCTCAGTGATCTTCTCCAGGACCTCTCCGAGCTCTCGTTCCAGCCTCTCCTTCCTCTCCTCTCCAGCTCCAGCGGCGGCTTCCGAGTCGACGATCAAGCACTCTACTTCCGTGAGGGATCGAACGAGGTCCTTCATCTCGATTTCGGACTGTTGGGAGGAGATGGCGAGGAGGGAGAGTTGTTGTCGATTCGAGGAGACGGTGTTTTCGAGTTGCTGAGACGCGTGAAAAAGGAAAAACGAGGGTAGGTCAGAACGGGAACGAGACGCGGTCTGCGGATGGAGAAACGAGGAGAACGACTCACCTGGATGATCTTCTCTCGCTTGATGAACTCCTGCCGACGAGCGTTACTGTCGTTCATGTTCTCAGCTCGTTCTTGTTCCATCTGTTCGAGAGCACCAAACAAGACGCGAGTTAGTTCCCTCTCCCTCTTTCTCTCGCCTCCCAACTTGGCAGACCGGAACAGGGAAACAACTCACGCTCTCCAGCGTCAAGCTAATCTCCTCCAGCTCCTTCGAGAAGATCGCGTACTCCAAGCTCTTCCTGTCTCGATCCTTCTCCTGGAACTCCTTCAACTCTCCCTTCTCCTCCTCGAGTTCCTCTAGACGAGACTCGATGGCTTCCAGGGTCTTGACCATCTTGGCTTTCTTGGCCTCTGTTCAGTTTGGAAAGAACGAGGAAGAGTGGACCGGGAGGTGAGCTCCAGTATGCGAGCGCGGAGGGAAGGGAGAGGGAGGGAGGAGGGGACGAACCAGCACTGGCGAGCGTCTTCAGCGACTCTGCCTTCTTTTCGTCGTACAGCGTAGTTCCTCCGACCTCCTTGAGCAGTTCTAGACGTTCCGAGTCTTTGGCGTTGGTGAGGAAGGTGATCTGAAGAGAAGATGGAAGGAGGGAGGGAGTTTGATCAGCTCGAGCTCAACGTCTTCCTTCGACAGCAGCCTCAGCAAACCCCTTCAACTCCTCACCCGAGATCGACAACGTAGTAGACATGACACTCACCCTTCCTTGAGGTACGATGTAGTAAGGGTTGCTCTTGCTGAACCCAGCACTCTCCAACAAATTCATGACCTCTGCCTTGGACGATGACTTTCGATCCACCGAGTACTCGTCCTTCTTGAGTCCAATCGTTCGACGGAGGATGACCTCTTCTTTGCCAGTAGGGAATCGAGAATCACTGGAAGAGAGGGTGAGAGGTGTCGGAGGCGGAGGGACAAAGGAATGAGCTCGACGAAGGGAGGAAGGTCGGAGGGAAGGAGGAGAGCGAGCTCAGGGGAAGAAGGGAAGGAGAGAGCTGAACGAACCTGTTGTCGAAGACGATCTGAACATTGGACGAAGGGCGAGAGAAAGACTCCTGTAAGATCTCTATGATAAGCCAAAAGGAGGTGCGATGAAGGACTTACCTCGACGTAGGCAGAGAGTGTGGTGGAGGTGCTCATGCCTTCATGGAGGAGAGCTTGACGATCTTCTCTCGACATCGAAGTGTACGCATCCGAAAGAACGAATCGAATGGCTAGAGATTGAGAAGACGAGATAAAGATTCAGCTGAGCTCGTTGACATCTCCTGAAGAGCGAACGGATGGGCGAAGAGGAGGGCAAGTGAGGGAAGGGAAGGGAAACTGACCTGAGAAGAAGTTGGACTTTCCACTACCATTCCTCCCTACGACGACATTATGACCAGATCTGAAGCATCCGAGAAGAAGAAAGTCAGCTTGGAGATCGTGTCTGAGCTCACGAGTGAGGATCTAGACTAACGAGAAGGGCTCGACGGCTGTTTGATCTCGATACGACTTGAACCCTTGGATGGTGAGCGTCTGAGGTTCGTTTCGTTCCCATCCAAGACCAAAGAGAGTCAATCAGAGCTCGAAAGATCGAAAAGGAGGATAAGCTGACCTTGATGTAGACCATCCCTACTCGGACTCGCGATTTGGGGGGAAGGGAAGGGGAGGGAAGGAGCTGGATGGGAGTCGAGAGCGAGCTCACACCTTCGCGTGTCGAGGCTGAAATGGGGGAAAAGCTGGGGGTGTCTTCCTTGACGCGTCTTGACCTCTTCTTTCCGCCTTTTCTGGTTATAAAGAGACGTTTGAGAGTCCTGGAAGCTATTCAGGACATCTTCTCTCGGTTTCAAACAAGATTGCTCCCCTGCTCGCCAGAAAGAGACGCGTCGCAATCTCCTCTCGTCCTGGGCCACCCACATTCTCTTGCTAAGGAACTCAACCTTTGGTCTCCGCAATTTTGTGAGAAGAAGATCAATGTCTGTCCCTGAGAAGCACTAGATGAGCCTCTCAGCCTGCTCTTCGGAGAAACTCGAAAGGAACGATGTCAATCAGCTCGAGTCGGTCGCTCGTTCCTGCTTCCCTTTCCTTCTTCCAGCCCAATCTTTTCGGCGAACACCCTCTCAAGGATCCTCCTGATGTTCAGATCTTCGCTCTGAAGGATTTCTCCGAACGAGGCTCACTGATTTTGATCTGGACTGAGCGTATCCAACGTGTGGCTTTCTCAAACCCTGTTCTGTCTCCTCCCTCCTTGTTCCTTTCCCCTCTGGCCTTCACTCTACATTTCTCCCTCCTTTTATTCTCCCTTCTTATCTTTCTCAGAACACAGGACCCCTTTCCTTTCTCTAGCCCTTCCTCTCTCCTTTCAAACCAAGCAGGTCAAGCTCCCAGAAACCAATCCATCCAGACAAGATGCTCTCCTCGCCCTCCTCGAGCTCCAAACCCATTCGACCAGCAGCAGATCTCAACTCCCTCCTCAGCTTCGAAGAGCGATCTCAGCTCGATCTCGTTCTCGACCATTTTCTGGACAAGGGCTGCATCGAGGAGACGGAAGGAGGACTGAGCGAGGGAGAGAGGTTCTGGATGGTGAGCTCTCTCCTCCTTCCTTCCCTCTTGTTGTTTGCTGAGACGACCTCCTTCTTTCTTTACTTCTCTCGCTTGTCGCAGACCCGAGAATGCATCATTAGGTTCGTTTCTACACCCTCGCCTCGATAGTTCATCCGGCCATGAAGGGAGAGAAAAGCTGACCTCGATTCCTTCCCGTTCCGTCCGTTATCTCTCCTCCTCCCTCCCCAGATACCTCAAAGGCTCGAAATGGCACTCCTCCCAAGCCATCACCCGTATCGAAGCTACCCTCGCTTGGCGGCGAGAGGTGGGAGTCGACGACATCACTGCTGAGAGTGTCGAACCTGAGGTGAGAAAGCCACAACTTTTCCTGTCTTCTTTCTTCTCAACCTTCCCCAATCGTTTCTCGATCGTTCTGTCGTCCCAAAGCCTCGCCCCGTTCTTCCCTTTTCTGACCTGTTACGCTGCTTCTGCTCTTACAGGCTGTTTGTGGGAAGGCAGTCGTTCTTGGGTTCTCGACTTCTGCTGAACCTCTGTTGTGAGTGAAAGAGAGGGAGGAGAGAGAGAGGGAGGCGCGTACCGGACCGGATGCTGATTTCTTTTCCTCCTTCTCTTCCTTCTTCTGCAGCTACATCACTCCCTCGAAGCGAGATACGGAACCCTCGGATCGACAGTTCAAGCACATCGTTTGGATCTGGGAGAGGTGTGGAGATCTGATGGGACCTGGAGTCGAGAGCGTGGTGGTTTTGTTAAATTGCGAGTCGAACGATTCGCCCTGCGTCAAGAGCTTGAAAGCTGACATCTTCGACGACCCGCTCTTCTTACCTAGTCGCCGGAAAGAGCAAACGTCCATCTGCTTCTCTCTCGTCGAAGGTTCGCATCGTTCTCCCTCTTTCAGTCGCGTCGAGGCTCCTGTTGACTCTCGACTTCCCTCCCTCCTCTTTCTCCTCTAGATTCTCCAGATGATGACCCACCACTACCCCTACCGAGTCGGCGCTGCTCACGTTCAGAACACTCCCTTCGTCCTCAACGCTTTCCTCTCCCTCGTCTGGCCTTTCATCGATCCTCAAACGAAGTCCAAGGTCGACATGAAGGGAAAGGTCGTCGAGCTCGGACACGTCGAGCGAGAAACTTTGATGGCTGAGTTTGGAGGTGATCTCGAAGTGAGTGAACTATCTTCATTCCATCTCGAGGTTCACGAAAAGGAGTAGAGGAGGCAGAACAAACGAAGACGAACGAACTGACGCGTCCTTCCTCTCTCCTCCCTTCCCTCAGTTCGAGTACAAGCACGACGAGTACTACCCCTACCTCGCTCAACTCGCCGCTTCCAAGCGAGCTGACGCTATGCAGAGGTGGAGATCACTCGGAGGAAGCGTCGGAATCAGCGAGTGGGACGTCAAAACCTGGGAGGACGAGGAGGAGCCGACGTCGAGTTCGATGAGGGACGACGGCGATCTCAAGACGATGATCAGGGAGGAGATGTTGGAGCAGACGAGGATCCCAGTTGTAGATTGTATATACTAGATTATTCGGTTCAAGGACAATTTTCTCGTCTTCTTTTTGGGTTCTGTGCGTCTCAGGGTTGTTTTTTTCTTTCTTGGACTTTACTCTCTCATCTGTCTGTCTATCTATCTATCTTGGGTCATTCTTTATCGTCTCTATCCTCTCAGGACTTTCGTACTACTACTACAGACTCTCTAATCTACCTTATACAACCCACCTTCCTTTCGACCCTCCCTCAGTGAATCGAGAGAAACGAGCCGCAGTTTCGGAAGAGGTGAGTTCAAATCCAGCCCTCAGCTTTTTTACCTCAGACTTCAACCTCACCCTCCTCCCTCCCTTCCCCCTTCTCCCCTCCTCCTCCCCCCCTCTCTTCAAAAAGACAAGCTGTGATGTTGGTCCTGAGCGAGTCTTCGATTGGTTTCGCCCTCTTCTCCGTTACGGACGAAGGAAAGATTGGGAAGGACGATTTGTACAAGAGCTTCGAGAGCCCTGAGGGAGCCAACAACCTGTGAGTGTCACGCCTCCTTCTTGAGCTTGACTGCTGTTGGAGTAGCATGGGTGGATGGAGAGGGGAGTGAGGTTGCTACTGGTGTAAAGGGCTGGAGCTGGGGAGCTGATTGGGAAGGAAGAAGGAAGGAAGAAAAAAGAGAGCGGGCTGGACGAGAACCTCTCCCTTCCTTCCCTCCCTTTTTGAGCTCAAGCTCAACACCCTTCCTTCGATGTATATACTGACTCCTCCTTCGTCTTATGCTCCTCTTCACTTCCTCAGCCTTAAGCTCAAGGCTATCCACCGATTCTCCTCCACCGCCGACGCTGTTGAGGATCTCACCCAGCTCCAGGAGGGAAAGCTCTCCAAGGTCCTCTCCAAGTTCCTCGTCGACGAGATCACTGGTTCCAAGAAGGGAAAGGGTGTTGAGGAGACCCTCATCGTCGGAGACACCAAGCTCGGAGGTGCTATCGCCAAGAAGCTCGGTATCAAGGTCATGTCCGACTCGACCACCCTCGACCTCTACCGTGGAATTCGAGAGCAGCTCACCAGCTTGCTCAAGGGTCTCGACCCTAAGGATTTGGCTACCATGTCCCTTGGTCTCAGTCACTCCCTCTCTCGGTACGTTCTAGTAGTCCTCTCGAGTCGTTGCAGGTGCTGGCGTCGTTGGTTGTCGAGAAGAGAGACCGTGGGCTGACGCGTTTTCCTCCTCGGCTTTTTTCCTTCTTCAGATTCAAGCTCAAGTTCTCCCCCGACAAGGTCGATACTATGATTGTTCAGGCTATCGCTCTTCTCGACGATCTGGACAAGGAGATCAACATCTACTCCATGCGAGTCAAGGTTCGTTTTCCTCGCTCGAAATTCTCCCCTTTCGGAAGATCGAAGTTCACTCGTTTGGTTCTTCTTCATTTTCGCAGGAGTGGTACGGATGGCATTTCCCCGAGATGGGCAAGATCATCGTCGACAACTTGGCTTACGCGAAGGTCGTTCGAGCTATGGGTGAGTGCCTTTTCTGTCGAATCTTGTCTTCTGAGGAGGAGAGGGACGGAGAGGAAGAGCGTTCCCTTCCCTCCCTTTCTTCTCCTTTTGTCTCCGTCGTGCCCTCCTTTCCCATGGCGATGAAGAGTGACTTGAAAACTGACCTCTTTTCGCCGCTCTTCTTCCTTCTTCCAGGATTCCGAACCAACTGCTCCACCACCTCGTTCGAGGCCATCCTCCCCGAGGATCTCGAGGCCACCCTCAAGTCCGCCGCAGAGCTCTCCATGGGAACCGAGATCTCCGACACCGACATGACCCACATCAACTCCCTCTGCGACCAGGTCATCTCCATCACCGAGTACCGAGCTCAGCTCTACGAGTACCTTCGAAACCGAATGGCCGCCATCGCTCCCAACCTCACTGCCCTCGTCGGAGAGCTCGTCGGAGCTCGTCTCATCTCCCACGCTGGATCCCTCCTCAACCTCGCCAAGCACCCCGCTTCCACCATCCAGATCCTCGGAGCTGAGAAGGCTCTCTTCCGAGCTCTCAAGACCAAGCACGATACCCCCAAGTACGGTCTCATCTACCACGTACGTTCTCTCTTTTTCCCTCCCTCTGTTTTTCGACGCCTTCAGCTCGAACGACTTCGACGACGAGATACTGACTCGTTTCCTCATTTTCTCGTATACAGGCCTCCCTCATCGGACAGGCTCCCCAGAAGCTCAAGGGAAAGATGGCTCGAATGGTCGCCACCAAGGCCGCTCTCTCCATCCGAGTCGACGCTCTTTCGGACGCCGACTCCAAGTCCGACGAGAACGCTCCTTCGATTGGAGTCGAGAACCGAGCCAAGCTCGAGTCCAGGCTTCGAGCTCTCGAGCACCGACTCGGTATCGTCTCGGTCAGGTCGTCGGCAGCGGAGGGAAAGAAGCAGTCGAGGTTCGAGATGACTGGAAACGGAGCTGGATACAACGACGCCGCCGATTCGGTCTCTCTCATCCCTACCCAACCTACCGGCGAGGCTTCCCCCGAGAAGAAGGTCAAGAAGGAGAAAAAGTCCAAGAAGTCGGACGATATGGACGTGGACGCTCCCGCCGCTGGACCTTCGACTGGAGGAGAGGTGGACGAGGCTGAGGCGAAGAGGTTGAGGAAGGAGGCTAAGAAGGCTGCTAAGGCTGCTGCTGCTGGTGAGTCTACTCTTTGTCTTCAAATCTTCTCGTTCTTCGTCTTTACTGACTCGTTCGTTCTTCTCTTCGTTCTCTTCAGGTCTCATCGAGGTCGACGCTCCTTCCGCTCCCGTCGCCGCCGTCGAGGAGGTCAAGAAGGAGAAGAAGTCCAAGAAGAGACGTGCTTCTGAGGTCGGTGGGGAGGCTGAGGCTGAGGTTGAGGGCGGAGAGAAGAAGAAGAGCAAAAAGAAGAAGAGCGAGGTCGCTGCTTAGACTTTGGGTTCCCTCTCGTTCTTTTTCGCTCCCTTCGCTTTTCGTTTCGCTTTTTTTTTCCTCTCGGTTCTCTTATTGACGTTTCCTCTACACCACTTCGTACGCTTCTTCCTATTCTTTCTTTACACCCCCACCGTATGCTCTTGTGCACATCATCTTGTAGTTCTATCATCATCTACGCTTCTTGGTCAAATCTCTCGTCCTCGACGCGTTGAAACAAAGTGAGCTAGAGGTCAATTCGCCTCACTCGTCGAGCTAACGAACTCATGTGAAGGTTTCAATCTTGTTTCTGCGCGTGGAGAGGTTCTGTTGACTGAAGAAAACTACTTCCGAACGAGGTGAGACGCGGTTGAGGGAAAGGAGAAGTCGAGACGCGTCTCGAAAAAACGACGATCGATCGAAAAAACTATTCTTGATTCCGACGATCGACATCCTCAAACCTAAGGTAGACTACTAGACTAAACTACATCATCCCCAACGATTCGAGCTCCCGCTTTCCTCCATCTCTCCCTCGCAGGTCCTCGGATCATCACCACCGAGAGCTGAACGGTGTCCTCATCCCAACTCAACGCCGCAAGATCCTCCTTGAGGTATACTAGCCTCCGAAACTCCAGAAGTGGGTTCCTCCTGCGAACCCAATAGGTCACCGATCCGAGAGGTCCTGCAGAACTTCGTCTCAACGCGTCTGCGAACACTGACTCGTTCTCGTCGTCGCGAAGAACGAGAACGGAGGTCCTGCCTGAAACGGAGACCAATCGAAGTTGATCCCACGTAGAGAGGAACGTCATCGAGTCAAAGGAGACGGCGGTGATACTTGGTAGTTCGTCCTCGTCCTCGTCCTCGTCCTCGGAGGCTTCTTCCTTGGAGTCGTCGTCTGAGACGATCCTCCTGACGTTGACCTGGACGGGGTTGAGGAGGCGTAAGAGGGGCGTCCAAGCGAGGAAGGAGGAGGAGGAAAGAGGACGTTCAAAGACGATGTAGAGCTTGGGGATGCCGATCTGCCTGGCTCCAAGGAAGTTGGCGTCGACGAGGAGGGAGGGGTTAAACGGGACGTGGAGGTTGCGAAGGACGAGCTTCTCGGGAGTGAATCGGAAGGGATTGGTCGGATCATGGTGGATCTGAGATTGAGTGAGGATTGAAGAAGAAAGACGGCGTCAGTGGGAGAAAGAGAGCAAGACAGGCCGACGAGACGAACGCACCCGAGGTTTTACGAACGATATGGTTTTCTCCACGCTGCTCAGCGTTACGCGACGATACAAACCTCGAGAAAGAAGCTTGAGGAATCGAGAAGAGAGGAGGAAAAACCCTGCGAGCTCGGATTTCTTGAGGTGGAGGAAGGAGAAGATGAGGTCAAGGAGTTCGTTTGGGAGGGAGGAGAGGGAGGTGGAAGGTCCAGAACCGGCGAGATCGGATGGGGTTCGATGCCTGTCCTAGATTGGATGAAGCAGTATACAACGAGAGCAAGTCAGCGATGTTGACGAGAGCGTTCAGAGAAACGAGGAGCTCTCACCTTCGACCAACTGCAAACCCAACGACCTTCCGTCGCTCCCTCCTCTCCTCCGAGCTTCTCCCCCTTCTCCCAGATCCAGCATCCGTTTGGAAAGACCGTCTCCTCCAGCTGCTTGATAGATCTGCTCTTGGACTCGTTATCTGAGGAGAGCCGTGCGATGATGGATGCTTGAACTTCGTTTTTCGACGAGAGGGAGGAGACCGTCGAGATGAGTTGAGCGATGGATGCTGCTTGAAGGCGACCTTGCTCTTGGAGCTGAGCGATCTGAGAGGTGATGAGGTCCATGTCGAGGAGAAGAGGAAGGGAATCTCGATGAAAGGTGAGAGACTGCTGTCGTGGTTTGTGAAGTCGAGCGCTCTCACCTCTCCTCCACTCATCTCTTTCCCTCGATCAACCTCCTCACCACCTCCCTCGCACAGCTCCCGGCCGACCTTCAGTTCTGGACTCCTTTCCTCCGCCTCGTCAACCCCCTCCTCTTCACCGGAGGATCCAAGAACTCCCGTCTCGTCCCGCCTACGATCTCTCGAACCCCTCTCTCGTTGATGGCGTTCACGAGCTCGTGGAATCGACTCGAGGAGGTCGTCGCGTCTGGAGCGGGGAGTCAATCAAGGGAGGGAAGATAAGTTGGCCTTTGGGGGTTGTTTGGAGAGCTCAAGGGAGAACGAGAAGCCTCCGGTGATACACTACGTGTTGGGGACGAGGAGGGTGGGGAAGGAAGAGGCGGAGGAGGAAAGGGTTTCCAAAGTTGGCGAGTGTTGCGACGCGTCTCGGGAGGCCTGCTCCGACGCTGGTTTGGGACAAGGTTGGCTGTTGTTTTAGGATGTGGGATTGAGGTCGGAGATCTAGCTTTTTGGTTTCGGCTCTTGCGCTGTTCTTCTAGCGTTGTACTCTTGCCTTTCTGTCTTTGTGAACGAGCACGACGCGTTGTGCTCTTCCTCCTTTCACGTCCAGTTTACGATGACTCTCTCTCTCCCGCTACTTTGTATTCGCACCTTGAACTAATCTTTCTACACAATCTGAAGTGAGCTTGTCTCCGAATCTTCACCGTCGCCTTCGGTCGAAAACGACGCGTCTCGATCTCCCCCTCCCTGTTCCTTCGCTCCTGGGGCCCGGGTCTAGAAGGTCGCTCTCAGCGACCAACGTTCAAGAAAGAAGCGAACCAAATTTCATACCACAGCCGATCGCAAAGAAACCCTAGCTACGTAGATCGAACCCTCTCCGTCTCCGCGCTCTCCCTCGTCTCCCTCGCTCCTTCTCACTTCCCAATCACTCCCTTGCTCTTCAACACTCCAACCACAGCCAGCACGACTCCGATCACCCCCACAGCCTTGTACGACTTCCTCTTCAACCACCAGAGCAACCATTGGCCCCTCGAAAGACCGGGAGGAGGGAAGGGGAGGGAGAGAGGGTCGAACAACATTTGGAGGAGTTTTCGGTTGAGGGGAGTCGAGGGAGGGTAGCGAGCTGCGAGGACGGCCTGTGAAAGGACGAAAGGCGAGAGTTAGTTTGAGTTGGGGCGAAAGGGAGAGGGGAGGAAGGAGACCAAAGGGTCAGATGAAGACGCACCTCGAGGTAAGTAGGAACTTCAATCACGGTTCGATCCTGAGTAAAGAGGTCGAATCCCCATTTGCCGTGGTAGGAACCATGCCCAGACTCGCCAACACCTCCGAACGGCGTGTGGTCGACTAAAGGAGCGAACAAAAGGGACACACAGAGAGAGTAGACGGAGGTCAGCGAGGAAAGGAGAGAAAAGACAGAGAAGATGGAGCTTACTCAACGCCTGAAGGACGCAATCGTTGATCATGAAGGAACCGGATTGGGTGTTGTTCATGACTGAAGAAAAGGGGGAGAAAGAAAGTCAGCTTGGGGCGGCGACGGAAGGAAGGAAAGACAACGAGAGAGAGACGGTGGGCGAACCGTAATCCTGGATCTTCTTGTCCTTCGAGAAGATGTAGACACCGAGCGGAGAAGCTCTGGTGTTGACTCTCCTGACAGCCTCCTCGATACTCTGTGTCGAGGAAAAGGAACAGCAGGAAGACAGGAGTCAGCGGCGAGACACGAGAGCAAGAGCGACGCGTCGAAACTCACCTGAACAGTCGAAACAACGACGATGGGACCAAAGACCTCCTCCTCCAACAAGATATCTCCCTCCATCACATCACACACAATGCTAATTCCAATCTTCCCAGCCTCCCTGTCGACTTCTCCTCGACGAACGATCCTGCCCTTGGTCGTGTTGAGGAGTCGGTCGATTCGATCGATCTGAGCCGTAGTTGGGAGTCGACCGTACGACGAGCTGCCCATCTCTCCATCGGGGTACCACTCCTTGATGGCCTTGAGGGTCGCGTCAACGTAGGCCTGTTGTCGGGCCCTGGGAGAGCAAGAACAAGAGCAGGAAGAGGACGCGTCAGAACTCCTCGTTCAACGGAGCGACGAGCGAGAGGTTCAGACTCACGGAGAGATGAGAACGTGGTCACTCGTCACGCAAGTTTGTGAGCATCTCATGGTGGTGTAGCCGAGAGTTCGCTTGGCGGCGAGGTTGATATCGATGTCGTCGGCGATGATGGTGGGACATTTCCCTCCGAGTTCGAGAGCGCAAGGAGTGAAGGTTTTGGCGCAAGCGATAGCGACGGAGCGACCAACTCGAGTAGATCCAGTGAAGAAGACTGTCCCAGAGAGAGAAAGGAAGAGAGGGAAGAGTCAGGGAACGGCGAGGAAGGGGAAGTGGCGAGATGAAGAGAGGGTTCGGACGAACCTCTTCCCCATTGATGAAGCAAAAGTCGCTCGACGACCTCCTTCTCTCCTTCGATAATAGCGTAGCATCGAGGATCCATAGTACCTATACATCAGAGTCAAATCAAGAAGTCAGCTTCCACTCGACGAGGAAAGACTCGAGAAAGAAACGACGGTCAAACTCACCCTCGATGACCTTCCTCAGCACCTTGTTCGTCTGCGGCGTGATCTCACTCGGCTTGATCACCGCAGGACATCCAGCAGCGACAGCAGTGATGAAAGGCTCGAGCGCAAGCTTCCAAGGATAGTTGAAAGGACCGACGATGAAGGCTGGACCGAGAGGAAGCCGATGAACGCTGGTCTTGTAGAGGGGGAACGGGAGTCGAAGAGCTCGAGGTTTCTGGGTCTTGGAGAGGGACTTGAGGGTCGAGATGTAGTCGGTGCAGGCCCAGAGACCAGAGGAGTACTACGAAACGAGATAGAGAAAATAAAAGGGAGGAAAGGAAGGTCAGGGAAGGATTGGAACACGAAGGGACGGGAGGGAGGGGAAGAGGGGAGGAGAGAGGGAGAAGGTCGAGCTCACCTGAGTGAACTCCGCCTCCTGTGCATTCTGTCCCAAATCGTCCCAGAGGGCTTGAAGGATGTCTTCCTTGTGGTCTGAGATCGACCAAATTCAAACGAGTAGAAATGTCAGCTCACGAGGGAACGAGCTGGAGGAGCGACTGAGGAGATGAGTCAAAAGTCAGGGGGGAAGGGGAAGCTCACTGGTGATGCTCCAAGCGAGTTTCTGAAGCTGCTCAATCCTGAAATCCACATCGTGACAGATCCTCTCGTCGAAGGCTTTTTGGAGACGAGCGTAGACCTAGAAGGACAGCGGATGGGAGGAAAGAAGGAAGGGAAACGGGAAGGAAGCAAGCATGGACGTGAGCTCGGACTTTCTCTCCCTTCTCTCTTTCCATCCTTTTCAGAGCGACTCACCTCATCGGCTTCCTGGTTGATCTTGTCTTCGTCTTGGATTCCCATCTGTGAATGTTTCGTTGTGGTTGAGTGGGAGGGGGGGGGGATGGTGAGGGTCGGAGGGAAGGAAGCAACGGAGAGAGCAGGGTCGCCTGTTCGATTTCGAAGTTTCAGTGTCTTCCGGTCTTCGACCTCCCCGACATCCGAGGCGGTGCTGTTTAACTCGACAGACAGGCCAAGGACTGTTTGGCTTTGAAGCTGAGAAAGCGAGAGCCGGGATGCCCGCAGAGAGGTGGAGGGTTTCGAGCAGCTGGGTTGAAGGGGAGGTACGAGCGACCTCAAGCCTCTTTTGACGCCAGGTTTTCTCGCTCGCGAAGAGGTTGAGGCATATCATGTTATCGTGTCGTAGCAAACAGAATCAAATCCGAGCCAGAAAAGGGAAAGAAGCAGCTCCCTTTCTCCAGTCCAAACTGATCCCTCGTCCCTCCCTACTTCCTCCTCTCAGCCTTCCACTTGAAAGTCCTCCCCCTCCACTCTCCCTTCTTCCCGCCCCTCTCATCATCCTCCTCGTCGTCTCCCTCTCCATCCCCATCCTGAGGAACCTCCCTCCCTCCCTTCGACATACGCTTCTTCGCTCCCTTGCCCATCAGAGCTCGTTGGAGGGCCATTTCCTTTTCGACCGCGGAGAGGGACGAGTCTCGAGTGAGGTGGGATTGGAGGGTTCGGAGAAGGAGGAGACGATGTTTCTGTGGGAGTGAAGAAGGGATAAAGAGAAGGAGTCAGAGTTGAGTTGGGAGGGACGAGACGCGTCGAGTTGAGGGAAGCAGGCGGTGGAAGAAACCGAGCTCGTAAGAGCGACGGAAATCTCCAGACATTCAGGACGAGTGGAAAAGAGGAAGGAAAGAGTATGTGAACTAACCTTAGCAGCCAGCTTCCTAGCCTCAGCGTCCAGAGCGAGTTGTTCAGCCGACGTGACGTTCGACGAGAGAGCCTTCTTCGCGTCCCTCTTGGCCTTCTTGATGTCGGCTTTGGGGACGACCTCGATCCAGCCGAGGTCGGGAGTGGTGGAAGTGGAAGCGGTGGGTTGTTGGCGGGAGGAGGAGGCGACGGAGGAAGATGTGGAAGCGAAGGGTGTTGAGGATGTGTAGTTTCGAACTGAGCACGACGAGCGAAGAACGAAGAAGGGGAGACGTTAACCTCCAGCTTTCTTCGACCATTGACACCCCAACGACGCGATGGAGGGTAACCTGAGAGCGAGAAGCTGGACATACCTTCCTCCTTCGTCTCCTTGAAGATGATCTTCCTCGGCGTCGCTCGTCCCTTTCCCTTCCCCTTCGTCTTCTTCTCAGCCTCCAGCAACCCCACAGCCCTCAAGGTAGCCTGCTCAGCCTCGTTCAACTCGTTCTCGCTCATGTCCGCGTCGTCTTCCGAATCCGAACCGAGTCCAGCGGCGGCGGTGGCAGAGGTCGAGGCTGAGGAGGAGGAGGTACCGGGGAGGAGGTCGGTAATCGAGGCGAGCTGAGCTTTGAGTCGGAGAATTTTCTACGAAGGGCGAAGCAAACACGAGGGAATTTAGGTCAGCTGAAGCGTTGACACAGTCTTGGAGCTATAAGGGGAAGCGAAGAGGCAAAAGGAAGGAGGAGGGAAGAGAGACTCACGTTCTGTCCCACAGCTCGTTGAGTTCGCACGTAGTTGGCATCCTGAGTCTTGAGCAGCTTGACCATCTCGACAGGAAGAGCGACGTTCCCCCTCGACTGGATATGGACTCCTTTCTAGAACGTCCAAGGGAACGAGAAGGCCGTCAGCTTGAGCTCGAAAGGAGGAGGGAGGGGAGAGGGGGGAAGGAATTTGAGAAGCTCACATCCGTCTTTCCGTTGACCATACCGTAGTAGAACTCATCCTTGTTCTTCAAGGAAGCCTTCTCCTTGAGTCTCTTGATCCTGTCCTTCTTGGAGTTGTAATCCCTAGCTCGCTGGACGTAATCCTTGTGCTTCTCGAGCAATCCGAGCTTGGATCGGTTCGCGAGCTGACCTCGCTCTTTGTGGTTTCGTCGATGGATGGAGTCTGTTTGGAAGCGCAAGGGAAACAGTCAGTATGGATTTCGAGTCTGATCATGAAGGGGAAGACTGTGGTGCTCACTTCTGAGAGAAGAGCCGACCATTTTGTCAAGAAGGGAGGAAGGAGAGGGTGAGGGTTTGGGAGGAAGGAGCCAAATCCTCACAATTCGAGGAAGAGGGAGGGAGGGAGAAAAGCGAGGTCGCTCTCAACTACAACTCCCTCCTCTCTCTCAACCCAACCTTCCCCTCTCTATCTATACATCGTGAGCTCCCTCCGCTGCCTCTCCAACTCGACCAGTAACTGACGGCTTTCTTTTCTTCTTCAAAGATGGTCAAAGTTGAAGAAGTCAAGGACGCTTCCTTCGAGGACGAGGAGAACGACTCCGTTCGTCCCTTCCCTTCCTCCTCCCATCGCTCCGTCCCTCCTCCCACTCTTCTTTCTTCCTTCTCCTGACACCCCTTCTTCCCTCTTCTCTCCTTCAGGACTACGAAACCTCCTCCTCCGTTGGATCCGACGACGACGATGCCATCTCCATTGCTTCCTCCGCTCCCGACGAGGCTGAAACCCTCTCGGACCGACTCTACGCCCTCAAGGACATGATCCCCCCTACCACTCGTCTCTCCATCTCCAACAAGCTCTCCTACACCGCATCCTGGGTCAAGTGGTCAGCCAACTCGGCTGGAAACGTCGCTTGGGTCCTCACAACGACGGCTCTCATGATCGGACTTCCTTACGCTCTCGCCGTCGAGGGAGAGGCAGCGTTGCAGGCTCAGGAGAAGGAGATTTACTCGAAGGAGCAGGGACAGCAGGCTGTAAGTATCGTCGATCTGAGGATATAGCGGTGGGTTGAGTGGGAAGGAGAGAGTGAGCAGAAGGAGAAGGGAGGGAAGGACGAAGGAGACGTCATGCGAGCTCGTCTGACTTTCTCTGTCCTCGCTTTTTCTGCATCGTTTCAGTTGATGGGAGCGCCAGCAGGAGCTCAGCCTACTTCGTTGACTCCTCCAGGATTCTAATCCAGCTGTCGATTGTGAGCTCGATGCGTCTTTCTTTTGCTTAGGAGAAGAGCTCGAGCTGACCTGACTCCTTCCCTTCCTTTCCCTCCCCTTCTGTCGCTCGCCTTCACCAGATCGTTGATGGGAACCGGTCGCTCGTTGGAACCATGTATCAAAATTACACTTCTCAGACTTTGCTCCCTCGAGTTTCCGGCCTCGGGAAAGACGAGACCGAAGGGGAAGGGAGGAGGAGGAGAGCTGAACACCAAGGGAAGGAGGGTATCCTCACCTTTGGTCCCTGCTTCAAGAGCTTTTTGCCCTTGTGCAAAAGCGTGAAAACATGTCTTGATCCTCACTAAGCGCAACACAAGCTTTGCGAGTGTAGAATCCACCCCCTTGCGCGAATTTGAGTCCGACGAAATCGCCGACTTCGACTCCCGAAGTTCCAGTTCTCGAGCAAGACTCCAACCTCCACCATCTCCCTTCCTTCCTCCCTCTTTCCAGCCATGGTCAGACTTCCTCCAGCGGAATTCGCGAAGTATCTTGGGCTCTCGAACGACGGTGGGGTTGCGACCCACGAACCGGACCTGAGTGAGACTCTCAAGAAGCTCAACGTGAGCTCGCCCTTCCTCCCTTTCTCTCTTTCTTCCTTCGACTCACTCATCCCAACTCTCTTCTTTTTTTCTTTGGGCAGGACATCGAGAGAGGATTCTCTTCTCCAGACGAAGGCAGAGCGTACAGAGTAAGCTCAACATGCCTCCTCTTTCCGGTCGTTCCCTTACCGATTCCGTTTTCAGCGAGCTCACCTCCTTCCCCTTTCTTTTCCTCGTCGTCCTCTAGGAAGAGCTCGCTTCGCAGTACCTCCCCTCAGTTGTCCACACCATCAAATCTGGAAGATTCGGTTACGTCTACTTCCTCGTTCTCAAATTCATCTCTGAAGGTGGGAACGCCTTCCTCATTCGGTACCTCCGAGAGCGTCGAAGGGAAGCCCCTCAGTTGTATCGATACACAGCAGACCTTCTCGCAGAGTTCAGCGTCGACTTGGATATCGTAGGTTTGGTTCTCTCACCATTCTGCTTTCATTCTGATTCAGTTCATCCCAGCGAATCGAGGCGGAGGATTCAGCAAGGCACGTCGCTGAAATTCACCTTTCCTCCCTGCTTTCCCCTCTCATTCACAACTGGAGAACGCGAACGTCCTCGCTTCTTTCTCCATGTTCTTTTTCAACTTATTCCTCACCTGCGTCTCCGAAGCTGTCTTCACCTCCGCGGCTACGACTCCTGCTCCCGTCCTCCCTTCCACCAAACCGAGACTCGCGAAGCTTGCGACCAGGCTGAGAGAAGACCCTTCTTTCCGAGCGATCTGGGGGGATGACGAGTACAGGTTATACCTGAGTCAGATGGCGCTGGGAGATCTGGAGAATCCTGCACTCTGGAAGGACTTGGAACGTAATCAGAACTTTGCGTTTCGGGTTTGGTGGACGTGCAATGCTTTGAGTGAGCAGAGGACAGAGCTGGATCGCTCAAGCTGCTCGAAGCTTGAAGAAGGAGAGGAGATGATGGCTTGTTCGAGGGTGAGTCTACTTCTTCTGGCTTTCTTCTCTTCTCTCGATCATTCGTTCGCATCGCTGACCCTGCGTCGCGTCGTTTCTCCTCCTTCTCTTCAAAAAGTGTCTCGCCGTTCGATACTGCTCTCGAGGTCCGTCTTTCTTCCGTTCCTTCTTCACACTACTACGTCTGACTCCTCTTCGCCCCCTCACTCCCATAGAACACCAACGAGCCGACTGGAAGAGACACAAGAAGTTCTGCTTCAAGCCGACGTGGTGATCGTTTGAACGTGAGAACTCTCTTCTTTTCGAGCTTCTTCTTTCGCCAGTGTCTGACTGAAAGCTTCTTACACTTTCTTCCGACTCCAGCTACCTGTGGGATCGGATTGAATCGAGGGAGGACGAGGGGTGGGCCAGACGGTGGACAAGCTCAGGTTTCGTCTCGTTCCCCTCTCACGATGATCTCACGCTCTCAATCTACTTCTCCTCCGGGTTTCGTTTCTTAGGCAAGGTAATTAATTACCTTCCGCTTCGACAGATGGCAACTTGGATCTTGTTCGTCTTCTCCTTCCTCTCTTTCCTTCCCTCGTCTCGAGTCTCGACGCGCGCGTCGAGTCAGGCCACGACTGATCACTTCCTCGCGCTTCTTTTTCACCAGGCAAAACCCCGTATCTTCATGATTCCGTTGATGTCTTTTTCGCCGCTCCGCAAGATATGGTTCAAACGGATGCTCGCTCGTCTGATGTTCAAAGAGACGTCGTCGACTTGCCATCGACGCGTTCCCCGAGAAGGAGGAAGTTCCTGCACTGCAAGGAAGAAGTCTCTTAGAGCTTTAGACGAGTCAGAATATGAATCAGCTGCTCGTGCAGGCAGAAACGGAAGAAGAGCAAGAAGTTGCGACGAAGAAATCGATGTTGGGCCGACGACGGGTTCGTTCCTCTTCCTCCTCGTCGCTACAGCCGGATCTTCTGCTCACTTTCCCGTTCGTCCTCTGAATAGTGCGAAAGAAAGGCGTGCGTATCATCGAGGAGCGAAAAGAAGAGGAACCGACGAGGTGGGGACGTTAAGGAGGTCGTGAGGAGGTTTCGAAAGAGAGACGCGTCGAAGAGGGTGAGAAGGGGTGGTGCGCGCTGGAAAAAGATGAGAGAAGAAACCGAATCAGTCAAACTGAGCAAAAAGAGCAGAGGAAGAAACAGGACAGACTGACTTTCTTGGGAGCGAGAAGGAGAACGAAGCGGTAGGATCAGGGCGAGTACTGATCTCGGTACGTCCCTGGAGGCGGGAGGTTCAACTGAACCGAAAGAACAAGAAGGAGAAAGTAAGATCAGCTCTGA